>NC_134266.1:33948570-34248570 GCF_031893055.1 Leptodactylus fuscus | reverse complement strand
AGCATTCACACAGAGTAACGCGGCATTGATTCTGACGCGATACCTCACGTAAGAATCCGCGCTGCAAAACAGAATCCCATTGATGTCAGTGGGTTCCGTTTAACGCACGTAACACATTGCAATCCAAGGGTTAAAAATCCTCCCATTGATTTTGATGCGTTACGCGAGTTAAACGGAACCCATTGAAGTAAATGGGATTCTGATTGGCAATGCTGATTCTTACGCGCTTTATCGTGTCAGAATCAACGCCGTGTTACTCCGTGTGAATGCCCCCTGTAGGTTTCGGTAACAGTAACTGCTTGGAACAGCACGATAGCTCAGCAATATCAAAAGTGGTTAGCCATGAAACCTCTGTAGTATGTCAAGCTAATAAAAATAACTTTAAGGGTTGGTTTAAAATTGAAGATTTTCAACTATTCTCTTCTATAGGAGTCTACAAGAGTCAGCGTTGGCACACAAGTCAATATTTGGATTGACCATTGCTACAGTGGTAACTTGACAAAAAGTTCAGTAACCGAAACCAACACTTCGTTGACTCTTCCTCCTCCTTCTTCTCTCTTGGAGTCTTTATTGTCTGAAGACGACTCCCTGAATTTACCTGCTGGTCCTGAAGACTGTGATCCGTTTAGTCAGTCTTGTGACATTGCCGTACTATCACAGTCTACAGATTCGCTTGAAAGCCATGGTGCGATGGGTGACCTCAGTGAAGGTTATCACAGTCAGTCAGTAAATGATGTTGCTCATGGCCTTCATGGTGAGCAATTGTTAACCTTACCCTCCACTAATACTATTAATGAGATAGGTGCTACATGGGAAGCTGAGACATGCCAAAAGACAAGGCTTATGCCAAATGAGCCTGAAAGCCTTGAAGATGCACATGGGGTCCTATTACCTGGAAGTCCTCTTACAGATATTCCAGAACCTGATGAAATAACTTCAAAAGATGAAGATAGTATTGTAGAAGATGTTATACACCTCAGTGCTTATCACATGAGCAAACCTGCAGTTGTCCTTCCTTCCGAAAAAAATAAGAGCCGGTTAGAAGAGCTCTATGGAGTGGCGCCAAACCCTGCCACGCCTGCAAATGACACCTATGAGATAGATCCTCACCATACTGCGGCTTCTTTTACAGACGTGTTGTCTGAAGTCGCTGAGATTATTGAAAACTGGAACTTGTCTAGAAAAGATGACGATGGCTCCCAAACTGAGCCAACCGATGATGAAGACAAAGTTGAGTGTTGTCTACCGGTGGAGACGTCTTCATCTCTCCCAGGCATTGTGGTAGATAATCTTAGGGAAACGCAGCTGCTCAGTGGTTTACAAGAAAGTCTTGACCCTGTAGTCGATGATTATTATGAGAAAAGTCTTTATGTTTTACCTCTTGAGGACTCTCTTGTTACAGAAGTGATATTTCTCGATTCTGAGGCGTCTTCATATAGAACAATGAATTACCCTCCAGAGACGAGTGCAAACCATTGCTGTACGCCTATTGATCCTATTATGACTGAAGGTTCCACTACATTAACAAATACTAAGTGGTTTTCTCCGATACCTAATATGGATCCGATCCCTAACCCTGATCAAGGGAAGGTCCCGGAGAATACTCCATTCACTGAAAGCTGTCCCACTCCAATGATCCCGAATCCTTCAAAACTTCATGACCTCCAGTTAATTAGCAAAGAAATCTTTAAACATCTTACTCCAAAGATGTTTTCCTCCCCTCACGAAGTTGGGACTTCTATGACTCCAGTATCAACCACTGAGGAAGTGACGTGGACGACACCTATAATGCTTCTGAACAAAAGCATGAACACTTCTTGTGACTTCATAGGGAAGAGGGAGAAGAGCGCAAAGGATAATTCCTCTGAGACGGATTCGGCTCTATGGACGTAAGTAACATGCATTCAATATTTTTCAGTTAGAATATGAGAACTGGGCATATTAAATTCCAGGCAGGAGGCCCCATACACATGAGATTCTTGTCCCGTATTGCCATAATTGATGAGTTTGGCTGATGGTTTTCTAATGTGTATGGTCTGAAGACCCAATCATTAGCCATTCTTCTAAGGGTAAAGCTTCCAAGCGAGAAAAGTGTTTTACCTTCTACTGAATGGCTTTTGTAGCTGAATACTTAAAGGTAGTCTATCATTAGAAAATTAATGTAAAGGCTATTCTGCTCTTACCTTCCATTCTCTTCTGCTCCCCGCCATTTTTTTTTTTTTTTCCCTATCTGTATGTTTTTGGAATATGGGAGGAAATCCAAGCAAACACGGGGAGAACATACAAACTCCTTGCAGATGTTGTTCCTGGCAGGATTTGATCCCAGGACTTCAGCGCTGCAAGGCTGCAGTGCTAACCACCGAGCCACCGTGTTGCATGCTCCTCGCCATCTCTGTAAAAATCTGGTTCTTGTGATAAGCAAATTAAGCTCAGGGAGCACAGGGGCGTACCCCCTGTTCTCCAAGCACACCCGCGTCATCACCTAATGACGCCCCTTAGTTCATTCCCTTCGTGCCCCTCTGCATCTTTTTCTGGTCTTCTGCTTTGCATAGGCATCCAATGCTGCGCTATACGTGGTTCAAATCCTGCGCAGAAAAGCTGGGTGAGGATCTCTTACTTATCTCTGTTTCGAGATATATATATATATATATATATATATATATATATATATATATATATATATATATATATATATATATATATATATATATATATATATAGGGCTCTGAAGTTACTTTTAAGTGTAAGAACTTTACATACTGTGAGGTCGGAGTCTATAATGGACTCTTTATGTCTGTCACTTCATCTTCCAGTTTCTCTAGGGAGGCCTTATCTAGTGCATCTCGGGAGGAGCTGATGGATCGCCTGGAAGGCACATTAATCGTAGTGGAAGTGCTTTCTCGACAGCTTCAAGGCTGGCAACAAAAGAACATTTCATCTAAACCATCTGAGCAGAGGGAGTGTGCTACCCAGACGTGTGTCACTTCCATTAGTACGGTAAGGGCAGAATATCTACTCATAGTAGTGTACAAGACCTACTGTTAGCAAATGGAAATGACTATTCTACGTGTCCAATGCAACTCCTTAATAAATGATTAATTATTTAGGAATACTCACCTTAACAACCCCTCTCGGGTGCCAGCTGTTCTCTTCTACCTTTAAAGCAATATTCCAGTTACAGTAAGTTACCCGCATCCATGCTGTCTCCGGCAGTCCTCATTCAAATGAATGGAGCGACGTGTGCTGTACGTAACCCAGTTCTCGAGATCGGTAGTGATCCCAGAGGTGGAAGACTCATTGATCAGTAAGTTACCCCCTATACTTTGAGTAAGGAGTAACTTGTTGTAACTGGAATTCCCCTTTTCATTTGATAATCACTTGAATAAGATTGAGATTTTATTTTTGAGGGAAAAAATCTCCCAGTCCTATGTAGCTTAATAATATTATATTAGTAAATGTGCCAGGTACTGTGGATCCAAATTGCCACTCACGTCATTGTACACATCCAAACTGATGGATAGCTTACTTTAGACTATACGCACACAGAGATATATATGTGTGTGTATATATAATTATTATTATTATTATTTTCTTATTTTTTAATGTTCAATTTTCTTCCTCATTGATCTTATTAACTTGACTTTCTCTCCCAAATCCTTTTTTGCAGGAGGAACAGTATTACCATAATCTGTACATGAGAACACTTAATAGACTTCAGTCTGTGCAGCAGAGTCAGGAGCAAGAAGAGACATTACAGCAGCATCTTAAAGAAGCTACTGAAGCTTTGGTAGGTTGGGTCCATTCTCCTGTTCATGAGGATTACACCACCTTGATGTACAGTACAATATGTTCTGTGACAGATTTTGCAGTTTGTAAAGAAAACCGATCCCTGCATTGCCAGTCCACAGTCAGACAACAATAGTGATCAGCTGGTTCAGTGCCGTTCACTTCTGGTGACATCACACAACCAAACTATGGGACACATTTATCAAAACAAGCAGAAACAATATTGTGGATAAAATACAATAAATGCATCATAATGGCACAAACATCATACGTGTTGTGCATTGCACTTACCACATTGAATATGCATTACATTGCACACGCTCCCCATCCACTAGAAGCTTCTGGCACCTGGAGGTTGCCAGTACAGCTGATCTGTGTGGGGTCCAGGCATCCGATGCCAACAGATCACATACTGATGACCTGTCCTTTCAATAGTTCATCATTATGGGGTCGGAAAACGCCTTAAAGAGGGTCTGTCAGCAGGAATATCAGTATCAATAGCTGATAGACAATATCTTTTAACGTTGCTTCTACACTTTCCTAAAGTGTATTTTTGCATTGCAGCTCCGTTTTCATAAAGATAATTTTTATTTCTATGTGAAATAGCTGAAAATGAGTTTATTGGAGTTTGCTCACCTGCTGGGGCTTCACGCTCTGCTCTAGATAATGGTCCCCAACTGCAGACAAAGTGTGATTGTGGCAAATGTCACTCAGGCAATGGGGGGCGTAGCTCATCTGCAGTTAGGGGCAGGAGAAGACAAGTCCCTAAAGTCCTTTTCAGGTAATCGTCATAAGAATAAAACACTGATTCTCATAAAAATTTAGCTGCAATACAGAATTAAAAACAAAACCATCTAGGGCTCGTTCACACGTGAGCAAAGGGGAGGTTTTTGACAGCGGATTTTGTGTCAAAAACCTCCCCTTTACAATGGTGGTCTATGCAGACCGCCAGGCTTCTTTTCTCCGCTAGCGGCGGGCTGCTGCTAGCGGAGAAAAGAAGCAACATGTCCTTTCTTCAGGCTTCCGCCCCCGGCAGCACCCTCCTTTGTCGGCTCATTTCATTTCAATGTGAAATATAGCTCTAAAAAAAAAAAAAAAACGCAAAAAAATCTGCAACAAAAAAACTGTTTCCGCAATGTGGAACCTTAGCCTTAGAAAGTGTAGAAGACATCAAATCAAATCATCCTGCAAGATACTGTCAGGGTGGGTTCACACTTGCGCCCGTCTCCGCTTTAGGCAATCTGGCGGGTTTCTATCCTCTGCCCTGAGAAACTGGACAGGAGACGAAAACCGGCAGTCACAAAGTCGGACATGCAGGACTTTGTAACAGACCAGAAAAGTAGGACCAACTTCATATAAACTCTATTTGCCACAGTATGAGTTAAGAAGTAAAAGATCCGCGCTTACCCTCAGGATAGTTGAATAATCGCCTTTATTTAAAAATCACAAACAGGGATCTTCATCGCTACGCGTTACGGGACACCCTGGTCCCTTTTTCAAGTGCAAAAATAGATCATTATGCAGGACTTTGTGTCCGGTTAAAAAAAAAACAAAAACGATTTCACCGCGGAGAGGCAGAAGACGCTCACAGGCGGACACTTTGCAAACCCATTCCAGTGAATGGGTTTGAAAACTGACTGCCGGTTTCCGTCTCCTGTCCAGTTTCTCGGGCAGAAGATAGAAACCATCAAAGCGGAGACCGGGCGCTGGTATGAACCCGCCCTCATTACTTTGATACTAATTTTCCTGCTGACAGTCTTCCTTTAGAAACATTCAAACAATAGCATTTAGTAATAATATATATTTAATTTTTAATCTGTTGCGTGCGCATCGGAAGACCAAAAGAAATGTGGACCTTTAATAACTGCAGTGCCTGCCACTTTTTCACACATAAAACCACTTTAGGTTATAGAATGTGATAAATGTTCCCTGCTGCCATCTGGTATTGCCGAAATGGGCTGATGCAGATGGATAGCTAGAATGTCAATGTGACACGGGATAAAACCTCTTCAGATGAAGGAATACTGTATATTGGACCTTCTTTGAGGTGATACATATTTTTGAAGGCACTCAGGCTGTCTTATAGCTGAAAAACAATCCAAATAATTCAAGACCCTGGGTTGTAACCCTTCATTTACCTTTTATGAGCTTCTTTCAGAATGACCTAATGTTTAATGTTTCAGTCATTGAAGTATTTAGTAAGGTAAAAAGTTTACAATGGCTTAAAAAAAAGTAAAAGTAACCTCATCAATTGCTCACCATTTCTTTCCCGGTTTGTATTCAATGGTCCCTCCCAACAGATACAAAGTGATTGCTTAGTCAATGGATGGTGACCGCCCCCTGCCTGTGATGGGCTGGGGTGTTGGGAGAGACCAAGGAGTAGACGCAGGGCAACACTGAAATGGAAGCAGCGGCAATCGGTCAGGGGAGTAATTCTATTTTTATTTATTTAGCAATACTACTATGCTCTGATTCTGTTCTTCTAGACCTCACACCAGAATGAAGCTTCATCCATGATTGAGTTTGCAAAGAGTCTGTACGATGTTACACAAAAAGACAGAAGTGACTTACAGCAAAAGGTAAGGAATTACAGCTCATAATGTACAATGTAAGCCAAAAATGGCTACGAGGTTATTACTTACCTTAAAGGGTTTTTTTTTCTGAGCTAGAGGTTTAGAGGTTTGCCAAGAGTTAAAAATTATATATGGCAAATAAATAATCAAAGTTCTGGGATTTTCATGCAAACATAGAGAGAATTTACATTCAAAGAGTTTTTGGCTTCGTATTACCTATCACTTATCACTGCATCAATAGGTTTCACAACTTTCTAAGGGTCAGTGCATACAGAGTTTTTTGGCGCTGATTTTGACGCTGAATCTGCCACAAAATCAGCCTTCAAAAAAAAAAAAAAAAGAAAAGCCTTCCAATAGATTTCTATTGTGTAAAGTGACTAAACCTTATTATATTACAGGGGGACTGTCAGCAGTAAATTGGTTATAGACCTAATCCTAGTACCTTGTAACTACCTCTGTTATTCGGCTTTGGTGCCCCCTTTTTCATGTAAATCACAGTTTTTTCCATACCTGAATGAGAGAGAAAATTTAAAAAAAATGCTTCACTTGGGAATCTAGAGGTAATACTGAAGCTTGGGCGCTCCCCAAGGCACTTTTCCCCTCCCCTGCATATGGCTAAAGCTGGGATTTACATGAAAATGGGGCTGCAAAGCTGAGTAACAGAGACTTGTTTGAAAACTGTGATTTGGGGATGTGCTGGGATTAGCTTTATAACCAATTTCCTGCTGACAGACTCCCTTTATGGGTTACATCCAGGGTAAGAAATAGAAATAATTTTATATTTACATGTAATGCAGTCTTCAGATGTAATGATAAAGTTGATAAAATGCCAATACTGAACTTTTTATCCTGTTTGGATCCTAGATGAGCCATACTCGTAAGCTTTTTGCAGACCACATGAGCATTTTGGAGAAGATGAGTGAGAAGGTAAAGGACGGTTTCCTTCAGAGGGATGAAATGAAAGCCAAAATGGAAAAAGCTCTAGAGGCTAAGGCTGCGGTATGTAGACCTGACCCTGCTCACAAATATCAAGGAAACGCCTTATACTTTGTATGGTGCATGATCAGCAATATCTAATAATAATATCGAGTTAGGGCTCGTTCACATCTGCGTTCTCCTCTCCGTACTGCAGGTTTCCTTTTCCTGCATAAAACGGAGCAGGAGACGGAAACCTGCAGGAGTCTTTCTCACCCATTCATTTGAATGGGTGAGAAAGCTGTCCGGCCGTGAGCGGCGGTGAGTGTTTTGCGCTCTCCGCCGCGAAACCGGGTTTTATAATCCGGACACAGAGTCGGACATGCAGTACTCTGTGTCCGGATTAAAAAAACGGTTTCGCGGCGGAGAGCATAAAACGCTCACCCCCGCTCACGGCCGGACCTGGTCTGTGGTTTCCGTCTTCTGGCATGCAGAAGACGGAAACCACAGAACAGAGACCAGAACGCAGGTGGGAACCTAGCGTCAGTCCAGTATTGTCTGCTGCAGTGTTAGTACACAATATCTCACGTATATGACATTACAATAGCTCGTTCATCCTCCTTTGGGTGTATAGCGTCCAGTTCTTTATCTAGGACCCTGTTTTGTTTTTTTTTGTTTTTTTCTTATGAATGTTCTATAGAAGATCTACCTACTTTACTTGTGTGAAAAAGATTGAAGTCATTTGTCTTTACATTGTCTGCTGTCTATGTGTTGTCCTCAGGCGGTCCAGTGTCTCCAAGATCTTGAGATCCACTCCTCAGGAGTCATTACTCAGCTGAGCCGAGACCTAGGAGCTGAAAGGCAGCTTTGTGAGTCTGTTAAAGGGGCTTACGAGCAGCAGGTAATTCATATCCTATACTGTTGTGTAGTTCTTTTCTGCGGGTGTTTATTTATTTTTTTGCCACATTTGGGATTTTTCGGGAAATAGGTTTTTGATAGGTGTTTACTGTCCTGGTTTGTAAATCTAGAAAACACACTTCAGCACAGCACACTCTAGTGATGGTGTCAGGTACTGCAGCTCTTCACCTATTAGATTCCAGTGCTTGGAGGTAGCTGGAACAGCTGATTCGTGCGGGGTCTCTGTGTCTGACCACCATAATCACATACGAATGGCCTATCTTCTTGATATGGTATCAGTATAACGTAACTGTAAAACCCCTTTAAAACTTTCTCACCCTAAGTGCTTTATTCACATCATTCAATACTGTTATGTGTGAATGGGCTCCATGATGCTTTTTAAGCAGAATCTTCTGTTTTCTTGATGTGCATTGTATGGGAGACATCATAGCAGCAAATCTGTAAGAAACAGAGAACTGCTAAAAATGTAGAAAAAAAAAATACAAGTCATATGTCAGAAATAGTTTAGCGAATCCCATCCACACATTGTGGAAAAATACACGCATCGGGTATGCTACAATTTTCAAAACCGTTGTGTTTTTTGGGAATTGAAGCAAGTCAATTGTACCTACAGAAACGCCGGCAGTTTCACCATAGATATAATGTAAGCAAAAAGTCTGCAGAGGAATCCATTGCTGACTTTCTGTGAAAACCTCTGCAGGAAAAACAGCAAAGCATTGCCACTATGACTTTTACTGCAGAGCCTTTATATTGCGGCCCGCTCCGTGGGGCCTTAAAGACACATTGCAACTTATTCTCGCCTGAAAGCACAAGTGGTTTGAGTCAATTTTTAGTCCGCAAATTCCGATGCCCATAACTTTTTTTTTTTTTTTTTTTTTTTTTTAAATCACCATTTTATTTAATTTTCTTTTTTAGAGAGACAAACCGGCTAAAAAATGTGGGGTTTGTTTTATGCCCTGCCCATTTTTAAAATAGAGGTTAAATTGCTGATTAGTGGGAGTCTGACTACAGAGACCACCACTGATCCTGAGCATGGGGGTGTTTTGCCCCCTGTTGTGTACGTAGCTATGGTGAACACAGACACACACACCTCACTTAAATTCACATTCATGGAGCGCAATGCTTCAGCTACTTCCAGCTAATAAAGCACCCCACCCCCCCTCCCCGAATTCCCAGGATCAGCAGAGGTCTCACCCCCACTTATCATGAGTTTATTCTTCATTTTCAGTGTATAGGATCTTTTCTGGGTTTTGATACTATGAAATGCACTTTACAGACTTCCATTTTTCCGCTCCCTTGTGGCTGGTATTAGAATTGTTGCCGGTTCATATGAGAGTGAGGGGTTTATTTTCTTTGTTTTTTGGGTTATTTTTGAACCAATAACATATTTGCTTTTCTTCTAAAGCGTTCTTACAATGAAGAGTTGGCAGATTTTGTACATCGCGCTCAGTATATTTGCTCTGAAGTAGAAGAAGACAGAGCCCAGCTACAGAGACAGGTGATCAGACATGACTTACTTTCTAAGATATTTTCTAAGGCATTGAACATGGCGATATATACAGAATAAGCATCTGCCTCTTCCATAATAGTCATTCAGATGGCAATCGCTTTATTTCCTGTGGGCATCTTTCTACTAATGGGGGGTAGTAATCTTTTCACATCAGTTTTCTGGGTCAAAAGTATCAAACTTTTGGCACTTTGCACCAGAAATCCTCTTCTTTGCTCATTTTCTTACCTGCTTGCAATTTTTGTAAAAAGGGGGGGGGGAGACAAAGCAGTCAGGGGCGAAAGCCTCGGCCTAATGTATTTATCTATAACTCCTATCAGAAAACTGACATGCGTATTACCTGAAATCTATACTAGTCCCTGACTGTCGATTTCAGTTCTGGTGCACAGGATCTCCCATGGTGTGCAAGAATTAAGAGGCCGGAGGAGCCAGTGATCTCATGTTAGGACTGATGCAGTGTATGCCAGTCTTAATACATTTCTCCTACCCCCGTTTATTGTAAACCTAAGGCTGAGCTGCCAGACAACATTGCTTTACCTAGTTCTCCAATCATTGTATATGTGTATGTATTCACAATACCACGTTCCAGGAGATTATGAAGCTTGCAGGCTTATTGTTTCCTGTTGTCATCTTTCTAGCCTTGTAATTCATGTTTCCTGATGTGTTTGTGTGTGTTCCCTGTTAGTGCTCTCAAGCAAGGGAATTGATGTCTCGGCACTGGCGTCTCTTTGAAATTATGAAGGAGAAGACTCAGTCAGCACTGGAGGAGTATGAAGGACTCAAGATGGAAAGGGACATGACGCTTCTAAAAAATGAAGAAGTGAGCCTATATGAAGACTGCATGAACGTTTGACCTGTTTAAAGGGAACCTGTTAGATGTATATTTTTTTTCTGCCATGCTTTGTCTCCATCATCATCCACTGCTGCCTCTCTAATCTTTATCTTGCAGAAAAATGAAGTTATAAATGTTTGAAAGCATAAAATGTTCTATGTAAATTACCCTAAGTAGTCACGGTGGGCGGGGAGAATCTTCAGCCTTGTCATACTGTCCCCTTGCTAATCTTACCTCTCTGAGCCTCTTCTTCCCTGACATTACGAAAGAGATGTCAGTGACACCCAGAGGAGAGATTAGCAAGTGGAGAGCATGACTATGGTGAAGCTGCTCCCGCCCACGTGACTACTTAGGGTAATTTACATATGATATCAGACACTTAGAACTTCACAGAATCAGCTTTACATGGTCCTGCACGACCAGGGGCCAGTTATGGTGGATAAACCACCTGACAGGTTCCCTTAAGAGTATCCTGCTGTCTCCTGTGGTGTATGGGGTCCAACCTAAGGAACTGTTACTACAGAGAGTAGGCACGGCCAACCATACCTTTCCCTGCTGTGGCCACAACAAAAATAACCAGGAGCCTTTAAATCTTATCAGTCCTCCTGTTTGGCTTACAGGTATTGGGGGTCCCAAGCAAGAGCCCCCTTCCTATGACTTCAGAACTTTGTGTTAGGGAGTATCTACGTCTCCTTGTTTGCTGCCTCCTTAGGAGACCATTTATTGTTGAAGACTCTTTTTATGTATTTGTATATTATTCATGTTGTACATAGATGTTAATGTGTAAGATTTACTTGTAATCTCTTTTGCTCCTGTTAGGTACACGGTCATTTACAAAGTGTAATGTCAGACACTGAACAGATGACACTGGAGAACTCACGTCTGGGATCAGGTTTGCTTTATTGATTTACTTATGTTACAGTGGATACACTCCCATCATCTGTAAGGCTGCATCTATAGTGTTCCTTTGCTGTATGTTCTGGGAAAGCTTCCAATACATATGTCAGGTATATCCATAGGCCCACACTTACCACTGTCAGGCTGGTGTAACTTATTTTGTGCTGTAATGAATAGCAACATCATCTTTGCTATTCCATACTGAAGCTTCCTGCAAAAAAGTATATGGGGCAGTACACACTTTTAAGCAAGTGCTTTGAGCCATCCCTTTAAAGGGGCTCTATCAGCAAAATCATGCTGAGAGCCCCACATATGCGTGAATAGCCTTTAAAAAGGCTATTCAGGCACCGCTAAAGTTATATTAAACTACCCTCCCGTTTTAAAATAATACCTTAAAAAAGAATACAATCAACTTACACATCATGCACGCTGGGCGGGCATTCAGGGTCCGCAGTCTTCTTCATCCACGCCTCCTCTTCCTGCGATGTCCTCAGGTCCCGTCTTCCTCCGGCGCTCGCGAACTGACATTGCTAAAAAAAAAAAAAATGGCCTGGGCGCATGCGCAGTAGCCGTAGTACAAGCAGCATGCTACTGCGCATGTGCCCAGGCCATGTTTTTTTTAGCAATTTCAGTTTGCGAGCGCCGGAGGAAGACGAGACCTGAGGACATCGCAGGAAGAGGAGGCGTGGATGAAGAAGACTGCGGACCCTGAATGCCCGCCCCCCGTGCACGATGGGTAAGTAGATCACATTCTTTTTTAGGGTATTATTTTAAAACGGGGGGGGGTAGTTTAATATAACTTTTACGGTGCCTGAGTAGCCTTTTTAAAGGCTATTCACGCATATGTGGGGCTCTATCAGCATGATTTTGCTGATCGAGTCCCTTTAAGCACTTCATTCACAAACTCCACTTCTGTGAATTTTTTTTGCACATTGTTTTTTATTACTTTAGAACTAGAATTGTTGATGGGTCGGTTGTGCACATTGGAATCTGAAATCGAACAACTGAACGAGGACAATTCTGAACTTGAAGAGCTGCTCTCTGCTAAGGAATCCTCTATGAAACTGCTTGAAAAAGAGCTGAATGAGGCGACTGCTCGGTATGACTTGCTCGCTTATATCGATGATATAGACTTGCATAGTTGTCAATGTGTAATGCTTAAAGGGTACTGAATTTTCATAAAAGTTTAAATTTCTGCAGGGTCTTGCAGGACAGTCTGTCCTATGACTATATAAGCCTTCATATATGTTGTCTTATCAGTTTTGTTTTTTTTTTGGTTTTTTTTTTTTTTTGGGGGGGGGGGGTTCTGCTATTGCCCCCTTTCTGGCTACAGCACATTTTGCTTTGAGGCTGTGAGCGTGTACAATAAGAAGCAATCTGATCCCTCCCCGATCCATTCTAACTAGTTTGGTTTGTTTACATGCAGTTTTTGCCAGGAGTAACTGTACAAGAGCAAATGAGAAAAGTCCAAGTCATCATCATATAGGCCAGGGGTTTAGGTAACCTTTTTTGCTTGGCTTGCCGATTTGAATTAAAAAATCGAAGATGAGGTCCTCGGAGTGCCAGGCAATAATTGTAAGGCTGTTGACCCCTATACTGAAGTCATATAGCACAAACTGAAACATAGAGGTGCTGTCATACTGCGCTCCCTGCCACATATGCTTACCGCTATTTGCCTGGGTACACGTTTTCTTTTCCATTAGAAGCGATGTAAGTAGATGTGTAACCCGCAATTAGTGGTAAATGTATGCGACTGGTAGCAGAGTGAGGTAACACCTGTAGGGGGCGACACACTATGTACCTGGATGCTGCATCTAGTCGCCAGTACCTTCACTTTTCTGTAAGTGAAACATGGATTAATTTCAGCTACATTTATTTCCTTGCAGTGCGGTAACAGGAATCAATAGATATCACACTGGTGCCCGCGGACTAGTTTTAGCTATAGCTGCCTCTGGGTACTCAGTGTGTCACCACCTGGAAAGAAACACCCTAAGGCTGAGGCCGCACATGGCAGAAATGCAGCTCTTTTTGTTGTTGCAGATTTTGCTGCGTTCTTCTGAACCAATGCCAGGGGTGGATTGAGCAGAAGGGAGAAATATAAGAAGGTTCCTAAATATTTCCTATTCTTTTTGTAGCCATTCTTGACTTTGGCTCAAAAAATTGCTGCAAAATCTGCAACAAATAAGCTGCGTTTCCACAACATGGGGCCTCAGCCTTAAAGGGGTATTCCCATGTATATTATTATTTTTAAATTTGTAGATAATTAAAAATTAAACATTTTTGAAAATATAAGTCATTAAACATTTTGCAGAGTGTTAAAGACTTTCTCTAAATATCTTGTGGTCGCAGTCTGTTGTCTTGATCGGTTGCCAGTGGATATGACCATGAATGCAGAAACTTTCTAAGGTCAGAAAATCAGTCATGAATTCTTTATTGTGGCCGGGATATCTTCTGATACATGTAGTGTCCCTGCCTGATAACTCAGCTACAATAAGAAAATCATAGCTGAGTTCCTGACAAGTCCCAGACCATTAGAAAGTTTCTGCATTAGTGGCCGTATCCATTGGCAACCGATCAAGATAACAGACTGTCACCACTAAGATGGTTAGAGAAAATCTTTAAAACTTTGCAGAATTTTTAATTATATTTGCTTAAATGTTTAACTTTTAATTATCTACAAATTTAGATATGATTATGTAGATGGGAATACCCCTTTAAGGGAGCAGCACGCAACCAGCGGTACCATTACACTATTTAGCCCACAATATTATCCACAATTGTGGATGAAAGGTACTGTCATGTGCATTACAATTTAGTAATTCCATGTGCCTCATATTAATAGCTGTTAACCCCATCATGTCCCTCACATTAACCCCTGTGTGATTTACATAAGAGTTACTGATATGTGACAAACATGGAGGTAATAATTAAGTATCTTCATCATTAGAGTCCTTTATTATTACCCCCATATGTCTCACATATTAGTAACACTTACATGGGGCACACAGGGGTTAATGTGAGGGACATGATGGGGTTAATTGCTATTAATGTGAGGCACATGGAGTTACTAAGACTAAATTAGTAGCCTCCAATGCCTGACATTAATAGGCATAGTAACCCCAGAATGCACCTGGTATTTTTCTTTTTTTTTTTTTTTTTTTACTTTCACTTTGCTCGGAGCTTCTCTTTCACTTTCCTCTGCTCCTTCTCTTGTGTGCAGGATCCCGAATCTAGCCTAGCAACAGAGAATGAACAGTAAATTAGTTAGAAGGGAGACACCTAGTGGCAGGAACCTTAGGGATGTTTGATTTAAAGTGAATTACATTTTAGTCCAGAATCACAGGCTCTATTAAATGAGACTAAGTTGTCTAAAAAAACGAATGACCATTTCATTTCTCCTGTGACTGCACAACATGGTGACACTTATAGCAAAAAAAAGAAATTTTCTAAAGCCAAAAAAAAAAAAAAAAGTCCCAAATCTTGTATACCCAAGACATGTTTTTTAATTTTAGAGCTGGAATTTGTAAAGATTTTCTAAATGTCTTCTCTTCTGATACTTAATTGATCATTTTGTCAATTATTCTCATTTCAGGGGACTGGAATATCAAGACCGCATAAAACACTTAGCAGGACAGGTCGTTCCCAGGTATATTATATATGATAATTATATTGCTTTTGTCTGTAAGTTATGCTAAAGCTGTTTTCTGGAATTTAAATTGATCCTATCATTGGATACCCTTTTTTTTCTGACTTTATTAAGGCTATTCTTCTCCTACCTTTAGAAGTCTTCTCTGCGCCACTGTTCAGTAGAAATCTGGGTTTTCTTCGGTATGTAAATGAGTTCTCTCGCAGCACTGGGGGCGGTCCCCAGCGATCAAACAGCACTGGGGGTGTCCCCCATGTTGCAAGAGAACTCTCCAGCGCCATCTCCATCTTCTTTTGGAACGGACTCTCCCTGTCTTCTTTCTTCCTGGGTTTGAATCTACTAGGCATGCGCAGTGGGCTCTGCCATCGTGGCTCAGGCAGAGCCGACTGCACATACCCTGCAGCCACAAGAAAATGGCCGCTTACACAGTAAGCTGTGTAAGCGGCCATTTTCTTGTGGCCATGGAGTATGCGCAGTCGGTTCTGCCTGAGGCACGATGGCCGAGCCCACTGCGCATGCCTAGAAGATTGAAACCCAGGACGAAAGAAGACACAGGGAAAGGCCGTTCCAGAAGAAGATGGAGGTGGCGCTGGAGAGTTCTCTTGCAACATGGGGGACACCCCCAGTGCTGTTTGATCGCTGGGGACCGCCCCCAGTGCTGCAAGAGAACTCATTTAATGATAGGATCCCTTTAAGATTGTTGTCCAGGAATTTTAAATTTTTTGGTTTATCGTTAGGATAGGCTAAACACACACACACACACACGTCAGCTGTTTGAGGCAGTTTCCGATGCCAATACTATAAACTGCATGGATGACATACTGTATCTAGGACCCCTCCACTGATTCTGAGAATTGGTTAATTTTGTGCCATTAAAAATTAACCAAATAAATTATTCATTTTACTTTTTATTGATTTTTATTTGTATGGAACTTTTTTTTTTTAAAGGGGTTGGTTTCCTTGTTAAAGGGATCTTCCCATCTCCCTCTCACCAGTTTGCCTGCTATCCCTTCTTCTCACTTCCTGTATTCTTCAGAAAGCTGGGTTTTAATATTTGATGGACAGGACACTATTTCGATACCTCACTAGATATAGACATGGCCTTCACCATGGAAGCTTATTTATTGTGATTACTAACAATGTATAATAATACAGATCAAATAATATGAACATTACAAGTTTAGAGAGGGTAAAAAACTCACATACTTTCAGGACGGACAGTGGGCTCCTTCTAATCTCAGCACTTATCTCGATTTAGATACATAGATAACCGGCTCTGAGACCATGATCCAAGCCCGTATCAGCAAACTGCAATTAGCTGACTTGATTGCTTAGGACCTAAGAGTATAAGAGAACTGCTCTGAAAGCAAGTGTAATCCCAAAAAGTCAGCTCCACCTCGCCTCCAGGGAGCTTTGAGTCACGTTACCATTCTGAGACAAAATACTGGGGCCTGGAACATAGGCAGCGTTATTAACAATGTGGTGAAATAATGTCTCATGGAAGGTGCTGCTCACCTGCAGCAGAATGTCTAAAGCAACGTATTTAGGAAAACTCTTGAATTTATATAAGCTAGCAGTTTAGAAAAGATCTTTGAGATGGGAATATCCCTTTAAGGATCTGAATGACATTAAAAAAACACACAGGATAAATGATATTTACATCAACGAACAATTGCTTTAAGGAATCTTTAGGATTTTTATTTTGATTGCTTGTTCTTATGATAGCTTATTAATTTCAAATCAGTGGGGGTCTGACATCCACAATCAACTGATTAAGAAACCACGCCATTGCCTCTTCATTGTCTGCCAAGCAATCCCTTTTAAAGGGGTATTCCCATCACGCTTGTTCACCAACCTGCAGGCTGTGTGCTCTCTTAACTTCCTGGTTTTCTCGGCACATTGGTGGGCGGGGTTTTACTTGCTCTTCTATCTGCTATGTTTGCAGTCAGTAATGAGGGATTGGTTGTAAATTAATTACCACAGTATGAAGCTGATGTAGCAGAGCTGGATTTGAGTCAGTTTGTAATACATACATATGTAACGGACTCCTTATCTCAGCCCTTATCAGCCAAATTCAATTTAACAAGAATCAGAAATCCCGGAGCCCTCACCTCCCCCCTCCCCTATCTAAAGAGCTCCGTTGCTTGTCTGTGGCAGAGACATACACAGCTCAGAGCTGCTCCCAGCACTCAGCCCCTCCCTCCCCCCTGAGAGCAGGCAGCTACGTCACTTGGGGACCCGAGCAGGCAGCTAGTCACTTGGGGACTAAGTAGATAAGCCTGTGGTCATAGAAATGCATATAAACAATGAAATGAATAAATTAAGATAGCGGCAAAACAAAGCAGTTTTGATAAAGCAATGCATTTAGAAAAAGTCTTATATCCACATAAACTAGCAGTATAGATAGGATCCTTGTGATGGGACAACCCCTTTAAGTGTTCCAGAAGTTCCTCAGAATTTTGTGATGTTTATCTTGCTAATAAAACATTATTCCTTCTGCAATTCTCAGTCTCGAGATGGATTTGTCAAATGCCTTAGACCAGAAACAGACGCTACAAAAACAGCTGGAGAAGCTTGCAAAAGAACACACCTCCCAAATTGCATATTACACAGAGAGCCTCGAGGTAACCGATTATTACAATATGTTTTTTTTTTTTTGTTTTGTTTTTTTTACTTTTTCATTTATTGTAGTTCCAAAGTATTGTGTAATGTAAAATCAGTTGTGAGCACTGCGGCTTCTGCACTGAGAGCCAAGCACAGCACTCTACATTGTGTAGCCGTTGTGCTTGGTATTGCCGCTCACCTCCATTCCCTTGAATAGGAGTTACACACGAGCCACATAATGAATGAATGTGATATCACTGGCCTGTGAGGTGGAAGAAAAGCTCATCCGATCAATGCAGCTGATCTGGCATCAGACCCTCAACAATCAGATATTGAAGACCTATCCTAAGGACCTTTCACCTCTGCCACTAATTACAGTTCTTAGCAATTAATAAGCACTGCTCTGTTGATTCTGGCACATTTTTGCTCTAGCCCCCAGTGTTCCCGAGCAATCATTGCTAATTGTTCATTTAGTTTTGGTGCCTGGACAGGTGCTCTGCTTCCTCCTGCCATGGCAGGGCAAAACCTGGGAACCCACTCCATAGTCCGCCTTCCAAGTACCGCCTCCTGGCCACTACTATGCTGTGGGTTTGGCTACCTACGTGACCAGATGTCAGGTGCTACCCCTGCTCGCTCCCACAGATGCAGCCATGGCAAAGCAGCACCTACCACTTAGCCTAATGGAGAGGAGAGAAAGCGGGCACGGTGCCACTGCCTCACAAAGTGTTTAGAGAGAGAGTGCCAGTAAATTTACCCACTGACCCGGCACCATCAATTGTGCACCCACAAGGTTGGTCAAAGAGAAAACTGAGCAGATCCATTATTTGCTATCGGGCTACATGCTAGCTACTTTAAAAAAAAACAAAAACCTGGTTTATGGCTTTGAAACCCTGTGGTGTGAATAAACACTTAGTCAAATGGAATGTAGATCTCACTACTGACTTTTCTATATTAAGTAAACTCTCTGCTTTCAGTTCCATACTCTTAGACAAATCTAAACCCTAATTATTAATTATTGCTTTTTTTTTTTTTTTTTTTTTTTTAAGTTTCTTGAGCAGGAGAACAGCGTGTGTCGGGAGCAGGTGACAGAGACTGAATCCCAGCTCAAAACACACCATCTTACAGTGCTGGAAAGGAACTTTCAGTGTGAGAATCTGAAGGACACCATCAAAGAATTGCAGTAAGTCTTCTGATTGTTCACAAAAATCCCTTTAATTTAGTATGGGCTACACTGTATGTCTACATTGCCCATAAAGTTGCAACCCCTTTAATCCCTTTTAAGTGATCTGTGGATGAACATTCTATTAGCTCATGTCCAGTGTTCAACAATAAATCATGTGTATCCAGCACTTTCGCATTTAAAGGGGCTCTATCGTTAGATTTTGGCAATCTTAGATAATCATATGCCTGAATAGCCTTTAAAAAGGTTATTCAGGTGCTGCTAATCATTTTAGAAAAGACCCCCCCCCCCCCCGTTTGTATGATTTACTGGTAAAACGGATATGCTAATGAGTCCCTTTGTGCACCCCCCAAGCGTCATACCTTCCTCACGCCCACCTCTGTTACTTGTGCTCTATAAGTCCTCCTCCTCCCTGCGAGTAACCGCCTCCAGCATCTGTATTCTCGGCAGTAGGGAATTGAAATCTCGGGCATGCGCAGTAAGCATGCCCGAGCGCCATTTTCTTGTGGAGAACTCAGTCATAAAAACGATTAGCAGCACCTGAACAGCCTTTTTAAAGGCTATTCAGGCATATGATTATCTAAAATTGCCAAAATCTAATGATGGAGCCCCTTTAAGGTAGGTTATCAATAATCAGAGTGGAGGGGGTCCCATGCCTCCTGTTATAAAACAGAATTTCATAAATCGATACGGGAGAATTTAAGAAACTTTGTAATATATCTTATAAAAAATAATTAAAAAAAAGTTTCCTTCTCCTCTTATAAGAGTACTTTCATAACAGTCTTAGTAGCCTCTGTAACAAGCTTCAGCTTCACAAATAGAAGTCTATGGATAAGAGAGGAGGAGTCTGTAGTCGGATAGTATATTGATATTATTGTCTAATTCTGTGGTTGTAGTATCAGAAGTGTAGCAAAGTTTAGCAGCTATAGTAAGTGTCTCTCTTTCAGCAGTGTCCTCCTCCTCCTCCCCTCTCCATAGACTTCTCCTAGCCTCTTAAGTGGAGAAGGAAACACATTTCTTTAATAAGATGTAATGATGTTTCTCATATTCACCTGCAATGTCCCTGTACACTTCAAAGCAGTAACTAAAGTACCATAGGATAATACTGTATATTTTCAGCTGTGATTTCCTTACAGGACAGAAGTAAGTATCTTACAAGAGAAGCTGTCACATGCAGAGGAGGAAGCTCAGAGCAGGATCACAAAACTGAGCCAAGAAATCTCAGACTCTTCCACTGAAATATCAAAAATCAAGTCAGACATGCTGGAAGTGATAGAGACTCTCAGACAAAGCACAAAAACTGAGGTACAGAATTGTGTTCCTTTTATCAAGTTATGCAATAAGAAAAAAAATTAAAAACTACAACCCTTTTTTTTTTTTTTTTTTTTTTTCCTTTTAACCGGACACAAAGTTGGACACGCAGGACTTCGTGTCCAGTTAAAAAAAAACCCAAAAAAAACCTGTTTCGCCGCGGAGAGCACAAAACGCTCACGGCCGGACACTGTCTCACAGGTTTCCGTCTTCTGTCTGCAGAAGACGGAAACCTGAAAACAGAAATCAAGCGCTGGTGTGAACCCAGTGTAACCTGATTCTAACCCTCTTCTGTAGGCACCAGAGAGTTTACCTGGATCACAAACACCTGGCCGGAGTCTGGTACCATCTAAGGATGAAGAGCTAACAACAACAAGTATCAATGTAACAGGTCAGAATTAACACATTCATGGGATTCTCTGAGAGACAACCACAATTTTCTTTGGGAAAAAGAAGGTGGGGGGGGGATGGGGACAGGACGTAATAAGAGAAACTTTCTAGAAGCTTTACTGACCTGACTGAGCGCCACAGTTCTGTCTTGCAGCTGAATCTCACAGAGACTGTACTACATGCTAAGCAGAAATTACTGTTATCATCAAGGAGCGTTTACAAAGAGCTATTTTGCATCTCCTTCTAAGTTCTTTACTGGAGCAATGTCAGAACTCTTTGAATCCTCGTACAAAATATTTCTTTGTGGCCGCCTTTACTAAATGCAGTAGTGTTGGGCTCTGTTCCCACTGATCCATGGCTTCTGATCAATGCTGACTGATCAAGTTAAAGGGGTTGGCCACTTTCAGACCAATATTGACCAACAAATGTACAATAAAAAGATATACAATTTTCCAATATACTTTCTGTATCAATTCCTCACGGTTTTCTAGATCTTTGCTTGTTGTCATTCATTCTGTTACTTCTAGAGGATAAAACTCTGACCATGGTCATGTGATTTACGGTCCATGGTCATGTGATGAGCACACAGGTGCACAGCTGATTACCAGGCAGATGTCTGATTATTGTGCTGCGACTGTAACAAGCAGCACCTGTGTGCTCATCACATGACCATGGACCGTAAATCACATGACCATGGTCAGAGTTTTATCCTCTAGAAGTAACAGAATGAATGACAACAAGCAAAGATCTAGAAAACCGTGAGGAATTGATACAGAAAGTATATTGGAAAATTGTATATCTTTTTATTGTACATTTGTTTGTCAATATTGGTCTGAAAGTGGCCAACCCCTTTAACATATATTGGACCTATAAGTTTCTGTTTTTAGGATATCTATAAGGGCTCGTTCACATCTGCGTTGTTCGGTCCTTATTGCAGGTTTCCGTTTCCTGCATAAAACAGATGCAGGAGACGGAAGCCTGCAGGAGACTTTCTCACCCATTCATTTGAATGGGTGAGAAAGCTGTCTGGCCGTGCGCGGCAGTGAGCGTTTTGCGCTCTCCGTCGCGAAACCGGGTTTTATAATCCGGACACAGAGTCGGACATGCACTACTCTGTGTCCGGATAAAAAAATCCGGTTTCGCGGCGGAGAGCCTAAAACGCTCACCGCCGCGCACGGCCGGACCCGGTCTATGGTTTCCGTCTTCTGCCATGCAGAAGACGGAAACCATAGTACGGAGACCCTGAACGCAGGTGTGAACCCAGCGTAAGACTGACAAGGCGATGTATTCTGCTTTCTCCTTTAGTCCTATAGAAGTGAGTGGAGTAGTGGCTGCGCATGTACACTACCACTCTATTCATGAATGCATGCCAAGCTTTCCCCAGCAAAATCCACTGTTTCCTCAAGTGGGGCTGAAACTGGAACCATCATGTCAAGGATGAAGTACTTATCTTCATGTTGCTCCCCATCTACTCTTTCTGTTAAAGTAAAGTTAGTCATGTTTGACATGATATGAAATACCCCTAGTAGTCATGCTGTGGCCCTGCCAATCTCGCCCTACCGGGAGATGAAATTAGAAGATGCTGCTCCTGCCCACATGTCTATTTATGTCATTTTCTTTCTTTCTTCTTTTTTTTTTTTTTTTTTTTTTAAATCATCAAACAATTATAACTTTATTTTGCTGCAACATAAAGATGAGTCAGCAAAGGAAAGGTAAGTATTTCATCCTACATGTGATGGTGCCAGTTTATGGTGGAAAAAACACTTTGTAAGTTCCCCTCCATCGTCTCTGAGACAACCCCTTTTATAACTGCATATTTTGATCAGATCCTAGATCTAATTACTGTGCCGAGATTTTCAGTGTCACCACTTAAAAAAAAAAAAAAGGGGTCCGATCAAATGTTTTTACCTTTCCCCTTTAGGCTCTCAAGAACAAAGAGAATGTATCTGGAGTAAGACCAGTGCATTTACCGTAGTTCTCCCTGTAACCTCCCCATCTGCTGGTAAGTCTTACGTTTTAAACCATGTTACATCAGTCTGTAGCCTTGCATTTCCATTCTGCTACCCTTTCATTTATGTACACAAACCTCTGATTTTGCTTTCATTGAGTTCAAGTATGCCCTAATATATAAAGAAGCGCTCCAGCGAGGGCGTCCCGCACCTGCACCCCTCACCTGAATGTCTCGTATACTCTATACCTCTTCATTACGTGACTAATATCAGTTTTACTTGTCTTCCAGGTACCCCACATCTCTTAGATGAGGTGCTTGAGTTGAGCAGCACTGTCGCAGATGTTGTCACCACTTCGTCCAATGCCTTGGAGGAAAAACAGCAGGTCATCCAAGACCTAAACATACAAATGTGAGTAGGAGCGTAGGAGGTTCTGCATGACAACCGTGTAGTGAATAGCTCCAACTTTGGGCACCATTATATATATGGAGATGAAAAGTTTAGTAACTTTGTAAATGGCTCAGATTTACTAATCCTGCTACACTTAGTACATTTTTTGGCACACAAACAATGAGCAGTGCAGCAATTTTTAGCGGGCTGGGGTAGGGATGCCCTGGTCCACCACATTTACTATATCTCACCCCAGAAAACTGGCATAGGTTATACCACACTCCTACACCAATTCTTCACTGGCATAGATTTGAGATCAGATACACTTACAAACACAATCATAACTGAGCCTAAAGTCACGTCTTGTGCCTATTCGGGAATGGCTTAAGACTGTCATAAGAAACGCCAGTCTTAAAGGGATTCTATCATTAAAACTGCTTTTTTTTCTCGCTAACACATAGGAATAGCCTTAAGAAAGGCTATTCTTCTTCTACCTTTAGATGTCTTCTCCAAGCCACCATTCCATAGATATCCCGGTTTTCACCGGTATGCAAATGAGTTTTCTCGCAGCACTGGGGGCGTCCCCAATGCTTTCGAGAGAACTCTCTAGTGATGGCCTCTTCTTCCTCTGGAATGCCCTTTCCGCAACATGTTCTTCCGATGACGGCTTCTGGCTTTAAATGGGATGCATGCGCAGTCAGTTCTGCCATGCCTGCAGCCATTTTCTTGTGGCCACTTACACAGTACACTCGTGTAAGCAGCCACAAGAAAATAGCCGCAGGCACACGCAGTCGGCTCTGCGCATGCGTCCCATGTAAAGCCAGAAGAAGCCATCCAAAGAATACGTCGTGGAGAGGACGTTCCAGAAGAAGAAGTGGCCGTCACTGGAGAGTTTTATTTTGCAGCACTGGGAACGCCCCCAGTGATATTTGAGTGCTGCGAGAGAACTAATTTGCATACCGATGAAAACCGGGATATCTATGAAACGACGGCACGGAGAAGACATCTAAAGGTAGGAGAAGAATAGCCTTTCTTAAGGCTATTCCTATGTGTTAGCGAGGGCAAAAAAAAAGCAGTTTTAATGATTAGAATCCCTTTAATAAATTTCCACCAATGTATTATCTATTCATGGAAATTCTAATAGGTTATGTAATGTGCTATAAAACTGATGTGACCTCCAGTCACGCTTATCTAAAGGGGTTTCTCTGTGATAGCTTTCTCTCTTCTGGGGGTCTGCAGATTTATATAATGGACGTTTAAGATGGCTATGAATGTCTTTTCTCCATCTTATTACTCAGTGTTCTTCCTCTTAGGGCTAGTTCACACGTGATTACGTGTGTGCATATTCTGTTGTGGTTGCCGCGACGGGATCCTGGTGCACTGCACGGCTTTCCGCTCCAGATATGGCCCAAATGAATGGGCCTAATCCAGAGGGTGCTGTTGCGAGGCGGAATCCTCCTGAACAAAGGGCAGCTAGCAGAAAAAAGAACACTAGCGGTCTACATAGACCACCATTGTGAGGGGCCGGATTATGACGTGGATTTCGCGCCAAAATCCGCCCCATCTTGCCCCGTGTGAACGGGGCCTTACCATCTTTCCTTCCGATATAGTACAAATAATGGCGTAAATGAAATTGTGTGTTTTTTGTTTTGTTTTGTTTTTTCTCCCCCCTCTCTAGTGCATCTCTAAAAGAAGAACTTCAGAGACAAAGATCCCAGCATACGTCTGAAACGCGTGTCCTCCAGGAGGAGCTGGCAAACCTGAAAAGGAAAAACTGTGTGTTGGATGTCAAAATTAACAGCAAAGAGAAGGTGACTGAGCCAAAATGGAAGCATGTGTACCCTAGAAGGGCAAAGTATAGTGCAATAGAGGCCTATACAATCAATGTATCCTGTTAGACTGGTTACCACAGTTGTATTGCAGAGACGTAATATGGGGTGAAACCTGATGACTTATATTTAGCATTTGTTACAGTGTATCAGCGAACTCCAGGAGGTTGTGAATGAACAGGAAAAGAAGATATTGCAGCAGTTTAGTGAGGCCAAAGAAAGTGAGGTAATAAATCTTTGTAGTCACACCCTGTATTGTCTTATAACTAGACGTCTTCATCTAAGTACTGAATTCTCTGTCCTCTCTGATCCTCCCTCTGGTTCACAATAGAAATTTCATAATAGATGTATATAGTTAGAAATCTGACTTATGCCCTTATTACTACATGTTGTCTTTGAATCTCAGTCTGGCAGCTCCCTTTCCCTGCCAAATGAGAGCAGGGGGAGTGTTTCAGACTACCAAAGCACAGTGAGAGCGATTTACTAATCAAAATGTGCCAGACTATTTATTTATTTTTTTCCCCATCCAGTGACTGAGGGGGTCACTTAAACAGGACCTGTCACAAGGTCTGAAAAGCCCAATAATTTCCATCATTTGATAATGTTTAGATTTTAATGTTTATCCAAATCTGTTCAGCCATTCCAAGGTTTTATAGAGGACCTTTCACCACCTCCAACAAGTCCAGCTCTTTACATCATTTAATTGGCGCTGCCCCACTAATTCTGGCACTGTTGGAATTTTTTCTCTAGCCCCCACCATTCCAGAGCAATCAGTGCTGTTAGCTTTGGTCTCTGATATACTATTTAGGCTCTGTACTGTCAGGAGGGCGGTGTCAGGCAGGAGAAGACCAGGGATGTGATTCTGAGCTCTGACATTGGCTGCTTATGATTGGAGCTCTGAGCCACAACCCTTGGCCTGACACCGCCCTTATGTCATTACAAAGCTTAGTAGCAAATCAGGCACCAAAACGAACTGTACTTGTCACTCAGGAATGGTGGGAGCTAGAGAGAAAATACCAACTGTGCTGGAATCAGAGGAGCAGAGACTATTAACAGATGCCAAGAACTAGACTTGGATGAAATTGGTGAAAGGTCTATATATATATATATATATATATATATAGATAGAGATATAGAGATATAGATATAGAGATATAGATATAGAGATATAGATATAGAGATATAGATATAGAGATATAGATATAGAGATATAGATATAGAGATATAGATATATATATATATTTATTTATAATAATCATAGTGTCGATGCAAATTAGGGTCTACAGTGGACTGTAAAACTGCATGACATGCAAAACACAGACACCCCTCCCCCAAGTGTTACCACCCACTTAACTAGTATACCCTAATTTGTATATACAGTATAAGGGTTTATACCTTTGGAATGGCTGAACAGATTTGGATAAACAAAAAACACCAAAATGCTCAGGATGACAGTGCCGATCAGATGATGTAGGTTATTGTGCTTTGCAGACCTTGTGACATCCTCTCTGCAAAGATGACACTTATTCTCTATCCATAAGATATGGGATAAGTGCGATTGCTGGGGTTCTGACCACTTGGACTCCCAGCTATTAGGAGAAGGGGACCCAAAAGTTCCCTTGAATGCTTGATGTGAATGGGGCCCTGGTGCTAGCTCTCTAGTCTCTTCTGTGAATGTGTACTGGCACTCCGCTTCCGCTTACATAGAGCTTTCAAGAGACATTTGGGCTCTAATGGCGGTGTGATCACTGGGACCACAAGACAGGGGAGCAGAATATGATGGTGCTATACAAGTAACCATAAAAATAAGTATAATTTCTGGGACAGACCACTCGAAAATGCGAAGTGAGACAGATTTACTAATCCTATCTAAATGATATACAGTACTAATGTAGACTCAGTAGTCCAAAGATGCACCTAATTTACCATCCAATGTCAGCCACTTTGATAAGTCCGATACGTTTTTTAGACTGTTGTGATGGTATGTGAAGACTTCTTCCTTAATCTCATTTATTCTTTCTATTATTAGGCCCTTATTCAGAAAAACGCAGAATTAGAGATGTCTTTAAAAGTGTGTGAGAAAGAAGTGGAAGTGCTGAAACAAGAACTAAGTCAGAATTCTACAGAAGCTGCCAGAAGCTGGATCCAGGAGAAGCTGCTCTTACACAAGGATGTGAGTCTGATTTCTCCGTCTACTCGTGTGTGTATATGATGCCTTCCTTTCACGTTTGTTTGTGACTGTACACGCAATGATTTTTGTTGGGCGATCTGGCCAGTTTCTGTGGGGTCCTTCAACAATCTCATGGCTGATATGTCTCACTTGTCTCATACTCTCCTCAGTTGTCCAGTGCCTCTTGCGTCTAGTGCAGCTGCCGCATTGCGGTTTCCATGCTTTCATTTATTTTTTTGCTCTTTTAATTGTTAAAGGGATCCTATTATTAAAGCTCAATTTTTTTCTGCCTAACACGTAGGAATAGCCTTAAGAAAGGCTATTCTTCTCCTACCTTTAGATGTCCGCGCTGCCGTTCTGTAGAAATCCCGGTTTTTGTCGGTATGCAAATGAGTTCTCTCGCAGCACTGGGGGCAGGTCGCAGCGCTCAAACAGCACTGAGGGCGTCCCCAATGCTGTGAAAGAACTCTCCAGCGCCGCCTCCATCTTCTTCAGGAATGGGTCTTCTTCCGGTGGTGGCTTCAAACTTCTAGGCCTCGGACAGCCGACTGCGCATGCCTTCCGGCCACAAGAAAATGGCCGCTTACAATACTGTGTAAACGGCTATTTTCTTGTGCACAGTCTGCTTTGCCCGAGGCCTAGAAATTTGAAGCTACTGCCAGAAGACCCGTTCCTGAAGAAGATGAAGGCGGCGCTGGAGAGTTCTTTCGCAGCATTGGGGACACCCCCAGTGCTGTGAGAGAACTCATTTGCATATCAACAAAAACCGGATTATATACCGAACGGCGGCGCGGAGAAGACATCTAAAGGTAGGAGAAGAATAGCCTTTCTTAAGGCTATTCCAACGTGTTAGGCAGAAAAAAAAATGAGTTTTAATGATAGGATCCCTTTAAATGTGGCCTCAGCAGGACATCCTTGTCCTGCGACTGCTGAGGCTACTGATTGGTCTCAGCAGTCATGTGAGTCTCAGGTCTTCTTCCAATGAGGTATCGGCATAAGACCAAAGGGGCTCTGGCAACAAACCACAGACCCCCAACCCCGCAGGACAGAGGAGTAAGCTTATTTTTGTCTTCCAGGACAACCCCCTTTTAGCCTCATAGTTCTAGTTGTGTCCATGATAAGTGTCCATAAAGCTACCTGGCAGCCGCTTATCCTGATCTCACCATAGCAATAATATTCTATACCTGTGAAATGCTTAGACTCATTTTGTATTCGGTTTCCTTAGCTAACTGCAGCAAGACTGAAACTAGTCGACAATGAATATTCGAAATCTGAAGCAATTCAGCGGCTATTAAGACATGTAAGTATTTTCTTCAAGTTCCCTTGGAAAAAATGAATTATACATGAATACATTATACATTATTCATTAGAGGGTTAAATGCGTTGACCAGGATCTGAATATTTTTGATACCGATGATCTATCCATTGGTCTGCTAAGTATACAGCCCTGCCACTGTTCCAGGGAATGGGAGGAGGGGGGGGCAGGTACAGGCGCAACCAAAGTTGTTCTTTGACTTTCTGCTGTGGGATCCACTGGACCTGAATTAGGCGAGGGATCTGAAGCAGAAGACCGCCTCAGATTCCTCTCCATATTTCATGTGAATTTTTTATTACTGTTCCTTTTGAAATTCATTTTGGTTTAAGAAAAGAAACAAACAGTAATATCCGAAACAAAAAAAATCCAGATTTTCTGAAATGTGTAGCCTCCGCCTAAATGATTCCTTCATATATTCTGTAACTGAAGCACCTGATCACAGGGGCAGCATTATCTTACATGTATGGTGGCCCTGCTGTTCATATGTATATGTTGGCTTTTGTAGAAGGATATACTGAAGGATAACCTAGCACTCTCAGAGGCAGAAGTGAGGAAGCTGGACCACATTATTGTCCGAATACGACAGGTAAGATCATAACTATATAATAATTCTAGAGTAAATGGTCAGGCTTGTTTTACCTGCCTCTGATTATCTTACATACTCGCTTTCTGTTTTTCTCAGGTTCTCCTTTCTATACCAGAGGTCGTAAATGGCTGCGATAAACTGAGACAGTTAATGGAGTTCCTGAACTAGAGTGTCGGCTCAATGGTTAATACGCTCAGAAAATCTATCATTAGTTCTGTACAAAAGGTTCAAAGTAGAGAAGAGCGTGCCAGCTTTTATATTGTTAGGCTTATTAGCAAGTTCTCGATACGTGCTTGAAGCCCTGAAGCCTGTAGTAACCACATTGTGTGCTCTCGTGATAACACTTCCTGCTTGTTCCCTCAAGTTCATTGGTTAAAAAACTCTACAAATGTTAGATAATACTAAAATAACTTTCCTCCTCTTCCCTTGCTAATGTTCCTTTGGTCCTCCTAGTCTTTGTTTGCAAGACTATAGCATTTGAGTTGTATAGGCAGCGAATGGCTCCAGTAGTCACAAGACATACTACTACTGGAATCGCCATACCTCGGAGCCATGATGGCAGTAGAACAACACATGAACATTACAGCGGTCTCATACTGTCTGCAAACAAATACCCAGAGGTCCGCCAGAGCACAAGTACTGGATTAGTGAGGCGAGTGGTGCTTTGTTTTTGTTCAATAACCCATTGAATCCAAATGACCATCCACATTTGGATCAGGGCACAATGGCTCACGAGGACAAATACACTGGTTTTATAGCAGAATTGCGTTCATAGATTTATTAAGCACATTAGCACCTTTTCCAAAAGTTGGGACATTAACAAGTTTCCCTTCACCTTCTGTCTTAGCCGACATTTCTCTGATACAACTAAGACGACCAGATCACAGGCAGAAGTGTTGTCATAGGGACACAGAAGGAATTACATTGTGATGTTGTGACATTTGTCCTTTAAGAAAAGTTTAAGTAAATGTCTTGAATATATGTACATTTTTATTTATATGTATTTTCAGTTAAAAAAAAGTTATTTTAAATATTAAACAATCTTTTGTAAAACCATTTTTTTTTAATTAATTTTTTTTTTTTTTTTGTTTTGCGTGCTGATTTTGTTGCAGATGTCATACTATGCTTGGCAGAGGATACAATTTTACTAGAGATGAGCGAGTACTGTTCGGATCAGCCGATCCGAACAGCACGCTCCATAGAAATGAATGGATGCACCTGGTACTTCCACTTTGACGGCGGCCGGCCGCTTAACCCCCCGCGTGCCCGCTACGTCCATTCATTTCTACGCAAGCGTGCTGTTCGGATCGGCTGATCTGAACAGTACTCGCTCATCTCTACATTCTACATCTCTATGGGTTTGCCAGACATTGCCAGTCACTTGTAGGTGTAGCTGTCTTTGCAATCGAGGCTGATATCTTGCGTCAGCAAACTCGCCAGAAGTCTTAACAACTGCTGCCCATCAACTCCTCTAGCACAGCGGCGTAGTAAGGGTGCATTCACACTGAGTAAACGCTAGCTTATTCTGAACGTAAAACACGTTCAGAATAAGCGGCGTCTAAAGCAGCTCCATTCATTTCTATGGGAGCGGGGATACGAGCGCTCCCCATAGAAATGAATGGGCTGCTTCTTTCACTCCGTGCAGTCCCATTGAAGTGAATGGGGAGTGCCGGCGTGTACGCTCCGGCATGAGCAGAGCTTGCCGTATACGCCGGCACTCCCCATTCACTTCAATGGGACTGCACGGAGTGAAAGAAGCAGCCCATTCATTTCTATGGGGAGCGCTCGTATCCCCGCTCCCATAGAAATGAATGGAGCTGCTTTAGACGCCGCTTATTCTGAACGTGTTTTACGTTCAGAATAAGCTAGCGTTTACTCAGTGTGAATGCACCCTAATACTCTATATCAGGGATAGGGAACCTTCGGCTCTCCAGCTGCTGTGAAACTACAACTCCCAGCATGCTCCATTCACTTTCATGGGAGTTCCAAGAACAGCAGAGCAAGTTTGCATGCTGGGAGTTGTAGTTTTGCAACAGCTGGAGAGCCGTACGTTCCCTACCCCTGCTCTATATCATAGTAAGGCCATGGGCACTATTGGCGTCAGAAGCCCTGCTATGATATAAGCAGTTAGTGAACATCTCATAGTCTTCTCTTTCGGACACTATCAGGCTTTATTCTGCTGCAGAAGACGAATATACATCAGTTGTATCTGACCGGGGGGAGTTGGGCATTACAGTGTCCATTGTAATCAATGGCCTGTCTCTGTAATGTAAGATAGGACATGTCACGTGAAGCACAAGACTTCCTTTTACTAACAGATGTAATTTACAAAAAATAACGCCTAGGGGTTGCCTAAAGCTGCGGATATGTGGGATGGTCTCACCGATTTCCTTGTACAGTTACAGCATAGTGGAGAGGTGCCGCCACATCTCTTCTACACACTCACCGAGCAAAGTGACCTACAACCTGGGATTTGAACCCGCAGCATGTCGAATATTTCTACAGCAGATACCTACTGTTGCGCCACCACCTGGGTTTTGCTGTGGTACCTTTTCAGGAACAGATGCTGCAGAATTTCATCAGAAAAATTCAGCGGTATGTTTGTTCAGCGGCTGTCAATTGGATATTTAGGTTGACCGCAGGAGTTGGTTTGCCTGGCCGTTTTCGTAACAGGAACTGCTATTAGTGTAATAAGCAGAGGGACAGAATGATAACAGCACCCCCTGGGGGTCGCCACGTGGGAGAGACGCTGATGTCATGATGTTTGGATACAAGTTGTTGGTGCACGTGGTGATGGTTTGGAGGGGGAGGGGTTACTGTCAAGGATTGTAATTGGACTTTAGTGGTTATTCCAGAGGCCTGGAACGGACAACTAAGGAAAACTGCAACAGAGTCCAGGAAAGGTGGATAATACGGTTTGCTTACACACCTACCATAGTTCTCAACTTACTATACTTTGAGGTCTAATAATAACCAGGTTATAATATTTGGATATAGATATACGTAGATAAATCCAGCATTCTCCGGACTCAAAATAGCTTAAAAACTTCCATATTTTATTTCTTCATACGATAAAAATGACAATCCATATTCATGAAGGTGCTGCATCAGAAGACAAAGCGCATCACTAGTAAACTCTGCTACGCGTTTCGGAACATAGTTCCTTCCTCATGGCATGAGGCATGAAGAAATAAAATATGGAAGTTTTTAAGCTATTTTGAGTCCGGAGAATGCTGGATTTATCTACGTATATCTATTTTCAATTGACCGAGTTGAGTCCCTCGGTGTCCGTGTATTCTGGAAACAAGAATATGTTTACAGATTGACAAGTGGGTGAGCTGAACTATTTCTATATCTATAATATTTGGATGACAAGTCAGAATCAAAGCAAGTAAATTGGTCCATAAACTGCAATTTAATAAAGTGTAAAAGGTTATCTTAGTCCGTTAGTAAAGTACAGGGCCATAGTTTTGGATACACCCAGATAAAATGGAAGTGGTTGCTGATATCACCTTACCGTTTGTGGCATCTTAGTACATGGAAGGGGGGAAATATTTAAGGGCAGGTCGCGGCCATCTGCAAAGCTGTTATTTCGGGTTCATCTTTACTTTTTTCAGTGGGAAGGGGGTCATGTGACACATCAAACACATGGAGAATTGCACAAGAATAACAATGCTGTGCTCATTCTTAACGTAGCTTTAGTCATTATCGTTGTATCCGGTGCTCCACATCCTGGATCTTCACGGAGTACACTGTAGCCTTCAAATGGCCACGGAGATAGAAGTCCAAGGGAGTGAGATCCGGAGACCTTTGGTGTATCCATATCTGGGTGTATCCATACTTATGGCCCACCCTGTAGTGCTAGTGTAAGCAATAAATGTTTGTCTTACATGTTAACCCATCGCAGAGTCCTATCTTGGAAAGTGGCAGTACCATCTCTTCTGTCTTGGAAGTGGTGGCCAGGTCCATCCTTTATACTAGTTGTTTGGTCGTCTCTTTGTGTATACCCAGAATGTTCCCCTGTATAAGCATGTGATGCCAATACTGGGTACCGTTTTGGGATGTGAGTGGAGACTTCACACTCACACGATGACATTGGAGCAGCTGCTGTCACCTTTTTGGAGGACCAAAATTTTCCCACATAATTAACCCCGTGTTACAAGCCTGTTCTGTTATATTAGCTTGCTATGACTTGGTAGTTTTATTCAGGGCTGGCATCACGTAATAGGGCTGAGGTGCCGTATCAGAAACAATCTATGGAGACGTGTGCCATGGTTTGTGGGGAGTAGAGGCTCTGATAGCATCCAGAAAACCTGAAAAGTATATGCAAGAGGACACTGGTAACTGTTCTCTCATTATATACCTATTCCCCCAATATACAGTATATAAGTCAGTATTGCCAACATTTTAGGAATAAAGACATGGACGCAGATCCCAGTATTATACGTTAATCTCATTGTTTCTCTACAAAAAACAATATGAGGTCAACATTATACATTTTGGTGTATAGGACCCTAGCTATTTCATGGCGACCTCTATACAATGGGTCTACTGGGTGCAGCGCTGCCTGATGACCACCTAGTATAGCTCCCCTGTCATCTGCCATACACCCCACCATACAGAAGGGGCACCATGTGAACAGATCTCAAAAATGGAGTGTGATCTTACTTAGGTACCCCTCTGCGTGTGGTCATTAAACAGTATTTTTTTTCTCTTTTTTGCGGTAGTGGTTTTTATTTTATAAGAATAAAAATTGGGGGAGGGAGAACATGAGCAGGTTAGTACAAGCAGGCGATCAACCCACCATAAAAAACCAGCCATAGTAAGGTAGCAATAGGTCCCTAAATATAGTGACAATAATGTCCCTATGTTTTAGGGAGCCTTCACACGGAGTAAACGCGCGTGTATTTTTGCAAAATACACGTGTAAAAATAAGACTCCCATTGACTTCAATGATATTTTTTACACGTGTAAAATGTCATTGAAGTCAATGGGAGTCTTATTTTTGCACGTGTATTTTGCAAAAAAACACGCGCGTTTACTCCATGTGACGAATCCCTTAGACAGCACAAAAAGTGTAGTTCCATCAGAAGTAAATAATCGAACTATATACATCACTGGGACAATTACAGTATTAGGATATGTCACTGGAAGATGGAATATGGATGTCCTAGGAGTTTTGGGTTGTTGCCAACCCCTAGGTCACATGATCTGGGCCAGCGCCCGGGTTTCTCCATCTCATCCCTATTAGTTAGTTATCTGCTATGAGAACCATAGCCCATCAGGGGAGGGGATGCAGCTTTAATCTATAAGTGAACCTATACGTGATCAGTAGGATGATAAATAATCCTCCATATCCTGATTTTGATGCTGGGGGTGGTGTTATTTTGGTGCTTTAACCAGAGAGATATTTATATGCTATATAAATGGCAGCATAATGTATAATCCACATTAATCTGATCTTTGACATTTGGTATTGGCATCTGATCTCTTCATATTAACCCTCTATTAGTGATGTAGCTTTGGTACTGTTGGAGTTAAACCAATTATCCCTGGGCTGAAGGTGACCTGAAGAGCGTTCCTTCGTCTTCAGCAGTGATGGGGGAGGATGCGAGCCGCACTGTGGTATACAGAACATCCATTAGATGGCTGGCTGAAGGAAATGTCAAGGTAATGTAAGGAGCACCATTATAGCAGATCACTGATCTATTATACAGGTCCTATACTGAGCTCGTGACTTGAGGTGTACCTCTACATTTGTTAGGTTGTCCTCAGCAGGATAAGCATGAAGAAGTTCACAAGGTGACACTGGCAGTCAGATATGGGAGTCAGCAGGGGAGGCCACTTTTGTCTCAGCAGTTAATGGGTTGGGGGAGAACACTGCAGAAAGATTGTGTTGTTTTAGGGGTGTCTGCTGTTACAATGTAGTAAAAATCCTCCCCAATAAACCTAGAAGGATCACGTGGATGACTCCTCATTACTGACATTGTAATACATCTGTAGAGGGTCGTTCACCTACATTGTAGTTCATTGTTAGCAGCGTATTCCGCCAGTGTGGCCGATGCTGTAGTTTGGTACGGTGGAGCGAAATTATAAGGTCTTCTTACTTCAAGGGGACATAGAGTAGGGCGAGTTATAGACTGTAATGAATAATGGGGGAGCTTTTTCACATTTTTCAATCTCAATTTATTTTTCATTTGCTAATTTTTCAGGAACTGAAGCTGACAGCTTAACCCTAGGCTGATTCAGGTTTACTAAGACCCAGCAGCTTCTGCAGCTCAATACAAACCACTGGACATTACAAATCGCTCCATGGCAAATAGATAAAGAGTCTCAAATCTGCCATAGATAAAAGGAATCCGCTGAGATCCTGACAGTGACTCAGGAAATGTCTGCTCAAATTATAACTAAACGGCCTAAGGATCCCCCCGCATGTCGGCAAATACAACCCAGACTGGAACTGCTGAATAAAAACACGTGATGTCACAACAGCTTATCATACTGAAACCCACTTGTGATGTCACAACGCAGTTTTGATGTCACAGCATCTTACCTGCCTAAATGTTTGTAACCTACGTCCTTAGGGGCAAACACAAATGACATGTCCTCCAAGCAGCACTTTTCTCTCCACATTTTTTTGTACGGAAACCACACGGACCCCATTATAGTCTATGGGGTCCGCGTGTTTCCTTAGGTAACCACTTTTTTATCCAGATAGGCTTCCCGAATGGAAATCTAAACGCAGATGTGAACCGGGCCTGAGATATAACACCATGTGTTAGTGCAATTCCTCTTTAGCTTCTGTTTTATTCTGCAGACTTCACTGAGAAGAGTATCCAACCCCTGGACCCCCTCTACCATGTTTCTGATATGTGGTATAGATCTAAAACCACTCCTGGTCCCTGAGGACAAAGTACATCATCTTTAGCCTCTCCAAAATCTCGTTGGTTCCAGCAGTGAAGCTGGATGTAGGTGCCTGGCTTCCCTGTGTATGTGATGGAAGCAATCAGGGAATTTTCCAGAGGGTACAGTTATGGGGCAGCCTTATCTGGTGGATCTATTGTGGGGCAAGGGAGTGTGTCCCAGAGAAGTTCCGCACACACTATAGTAGTGTCCCATAAGTGCCCACACATAAGTATAGTGCCTCCAGGCCCTACACAGTACAGGGCTCAGGGAGCGAGTGGTAAGTATAATTCACAGAACTTACAGCTCCTAGGACCCCCTGCTTCTTCTCTAGTTCTGGTGCCTACATCAGAGTGACACCGCATATACACAGTCCAGTCATATTAATGGGACCACCGCCTACTTTTGACGTCAACGTTAAATAACCAATTGCAGAAGGCGCGTGTCATCAGCCATATGGGTGCACTCATCATTGTGGAAGGCACGATGGATCAGCACAACTATGCATCTATCCTTGTGGACCATGTTCACCCCTACATGCGAATTGTTTTTCCTCAGGATGATGGCATCTACCAGCAGGACAATGCAACATGTCATAAAGCTTGCAGTGTACGTGTGTGGTTCGGGGAGCACCAGGATGAGTTTACCGTACTCCCTTGGCCAGCAAATTCCCCGGACATGAACCCAATTGAGAATCTGTTGGACCACCTTGATCGGGTTGTTCGCGCCATGGATGCTCACCCACGTAACCTAGCGCAGCTGGCCACGGCACTGGAGTCGGCATGGCTCAACATCCCAGTGATATCATCACAACATCCCCTCTCTTCCTGCACGTCTCGCAGCGGTCCGCTCTGCCAAAGGGGGTTATTCTGGATTTTGACAGGTGGTGACATCAATGTGACTGGACTGTGTAGAAGGGGCAGAGAGTCCAAGGAGCAGGAAGTACTGAGGGTTATTGTGATGAACTCTGTATATAACTTACCATGCCAAGCTTTGTAGCTACTTATGAATTTTCTTCTGGTTATTGTGTTTGTTACCTGTAGTAGGTATAACTTGGTTTGGGTTTAATTTATATGGTAACTTCAATCCCTTCCACAGGGTGCTGATGATCAGTTAAACAGGATGTGAATTGAGTGCAGACAGCCACGAGGGTAACAGATGACCCAACTCGCTTTTTCAGTCTGAGCACATGACAGACCAAAATTAGGCAAATCAACAAATAGAAGAAAGCAGAGAAATTATGACATCACCAACATGTATGTCGTAATTCATGTTTTATGACCATGCACTGAAAGATGGCCGGGGATCCCTAACCAGTCAGTGGCGTCAGAAATCCCGATGTAGATCATTAATAAATGCCCCAAATTATTCTGGGTGAGGCTCCTTTAAAAAGGGTGATGTTAGGAGGCCCAGGGGTCAGATATTTTGGAGATGCAGCTAGGCAGTAGATCTGTCCATTTCATTCCCATTCTATTTGATATTGTTTGCATCTAAGTGTCTTTTTGTTGTTGCATCTTATCTTGTTAAGCCTTGTACTTTTTTTTCTATATATGAAATCTAAAATAAAGTTGTCTTTAGCTCTAAACACCACAATTACAGATAGAGTACAGTATATATCGCTTAGGCGTGTTACCTATTTGTGCTTGTTTTGGGCATATTGGTGTCTCACCTACCGTAAAGAGTCCACAGGTGGTGTTAGCTATTGAGGTGGATTTTGGGGGATGTGGTGTTGCTAAACTCATGTGTAGCCTTGAGTGATAGGAGAGTGTGGAAGTGGAGTCCCCCCTTTACGGTCGCACGTGTGTGGTGGGTAGGCTGCACTGATCTCTGACAAGATTGGTCAGCATCGAGTGGGATAATTTGTGACAGTCGTCCTTACCTCTTGTTTCCAAGCCTTCTATTATTCCTAATGGAAATGCTTATTGGTTACCAGGCCAATACTCTACTGAATCATCTTCCAGGAGAGCAGTACCTGCCAGCGTCCATGGGTGGCGGTCTTATCCATTAAGCCACCCTTCGTGTACACCCTTGGGAGCAGCCATTTAACACAAGAAGATTCCTGCTACAAGTTCAGCAGGACCAGAAGACAATGGCACATACGTAAGATTTCTGATGGGTTTGAGATGATCAACCTTGTCCTTAAACGACATCTGTCAAGCCAAACTGGGTAAACTTGGACCATGGTCATCCTTGACTCTTCTCCCAACTGGTTCTAGGAGGACATATTACATATGAGGACACCTGCAGGGTGTGTGTACACGGTCAAGTTTTCAGATGCAGATTTTAAAGCCAGGAATAGAATGAAGTAGCCCCTGTACTCCATCATTGCGCTCCCTTTATGGTCCAGGCCTGATTTTGACTTAAAAAACTGCATCTGAAAGACTAAACATGTAAACACCCCCTGCGGTAAAATACACGAGAATATGTCATGTACCAGTCACTAGGAAAAACAGAGTGGATAAAATCTGAGGCCCCCATGTGTTCTCCATGGTCCCCTACCCTTGAATAAATGAGGTTGGATTGCAAAGTGGACAGGAATCGGATCTGCCCTGAGTCTCACATCCAAGTCTCATCCAGGCCATAGAATGAAACCTGAATGTAAAAGAGGATACAGATAATGGTAATGGGTCAGGGGTCCTTTACGGACATTGGGCTTGGTCAGGAAAGTAGCAATAATAAGGCCATCCATTACAGTCACTTGTAGAACCCAATACTATGGCGGACACAGCAGCCCCATTACTACTGCAGGCAGTATACACTGTACACTGTATACTATACAGCATTAGCTAGTCTGTTCTCATCAGGCCTTCAAGGAACATGTAACAGAAAACACCAGAGGACAAGGAAATATCCAATTGTGAGGAGCGTGACGTCAGCAAGCTCCAGGGAAAAGACTACAGCGTGACGTCACTCCCCAATCAGCTCGCAGGGGCGGGGCCACAGCGGGTATTAGAGCTCCGGAGTCACGTAGCTCTGCAGCAGATTCCTGTTATTACCGGAGACTTCGGAGCTTTCCTCAGCGGCTACAGGTGAGGGGTGGCCGGGGGTCGGGAGGAGCAGTGACCGGGGAGGAAGGCTCCAGCTGGGTGTATGGCGGAGGGAGAGATTCCTGCTCCATCATGGGGTGGGTGTGGTCACCTTACCGGGGGTGAGAGATGTAGCAGAGCTGGCTTGGTTATTGCAGCTGCAAGCCTATGTAAAGCTATAGGTTGCTGTATATGTGCGCTCTGCTGTGTATATATATATATATATATATATATATATATATATATATATATATATATATATATATGTGCGCTCTGCTACCTGTGCATTAAGCTGGGTGCTATAGATCACAGTGGCCATATGTATTCCCTGCATGTTATATAATGTAGATATATTGCAGGGGTGGATGGAGGTTCTCTTCTGCTTTATATTGCCCCAGTGCCTGGCTATGGGTTCACTGTGCTGTATAATCTATCTGTAGGGCTCCTCAAAGTATATTGGAAGGTGTAGTAGTAGTAGTAGTATTACAATGTTATATGCCTTTAAGGTGGGGGGAGCCCCAAAATCTTTACACCTCAAGACCCCATATAAGACTGTAGAGCAACCAGTAGCAAGAACCTGATGTAAGATGTTTCCAGAAGTGACATGACCAGTGTAGAGGGAAGGTGCGGGTATAACTGTTATCATCCCTTATCTAGAAGACCTTCCCTCATCTGGTTCTGGGAAAGCTGGGTACGGCCTCTGCTCTTTCCCAGTCTTACAAATGGCCGATATGACCAGTTATGGTGTGTTGCATCCTCCAGGATGGCCGTCCTTGTAGGATCTAGGATGACAGCCATGACTTTCTCCCAGTCCCAGGAGATGATGGTGTCTTAAGATGCTGGTGTAGCAGTGATGGTGTCTCTCGAGGCGCACTGGATGTTTCCTTGACACTTAGCACTGGGCCTCCTTGTCAGGTTTGCTTCTGTTTATTTTGGCCCATCCTCAATCTTCTCTCCTACCTCTCGCCCCTCCTTGTCCCCATGACAGGATCTGCACGGTCACAGCTGACTGTAGCAATACATGGAGAACCTTCAGGAATAAAGTGGCACCAAGTCTTGTCTCATCGTCCTTTTGACATTGCTTGTCAGGTTATTGTCCGCATCATGTTATTGATCCTCATCCACTGGGGGGGGGGGGGGGGGGGGGTCACCTTGTCATTCCTGCTGTGACCTCTGGCTATGGATTAACCCTGAAATGTATAAACCCCTTGATGAGTAGGATGGGGCCGGGCGGACGTAACGCTCCGTAATTGGGGGATTCCTTGCGGCGTTATGCATTTCAGTATCGATGATGCTGTCAGCTGTAGATGAAGGACACCTCAAGGTTGTTTCCTGATGGAGGTGGAATAGATCCAACTGCAATTATGGCATGTTACAGGTTTATACTGGTTTAATTTGTATTCATCTGTCATAGTGATGGGTGAGACACTGGGTATGATAGAGAGAAAAAATAAATAAATAAAAAAAAAAATATATATATATATATATAGTGTTTTCTGCCAGCAGGCCTCATTCACATCGCAATATGACTCATCCCAATATTCCTAATTCTAGTTACAGGACCCCTCCACCTATCAGCACCCCTCACAACCGCTGTCTTAGGCGAATCTACATAAGCCCCTCCTCTTTGGGGTCTTGTTTGCAGGAATATATAGATATATGTATGGCTAGGGACACACTGGATGGCTCTGCTGCATGATGCCTGACCATGACTGAAGCTAGCCAGAGTCTGCTATGGCTTTTAGCCACATTTCCTGGTTTTGGACAAATCTTTGATTTAGGTTTTTTTCAGGTCCGTCACTGTTGTATAGAAAACTTTCACTTCTAAACAAATTACGGCCAAAAATAAAAGGTTATATTGCAGTAAAATCTTGCACATTTATGCCCGCTATCATGGCATCTATAGTTCTATTCACACACAGTTGCTAAAACGGTTACATTTTTTTTTTGTTCCTTTGATGCATTTTTATCCACACTATTATACCCTAATGTGAATGGCGACTGAATAAGACAGCTTGTCCTTCTGTAGGATGAGTCTTGTTGGTCTTTCCTAGCAGATCTCGCTTCCACTACAATGCTTTCTTCCGCCAGGTTGCCAAGGCAGCCTTGCATCTGTCATCATGGCAGCCATATTAATTAGTCAGCTGACGGGCTAAGCTTGACTATCCCAGGGACACGGTATTGTCCTCCATGTAACCAAACCTGCCCTGATGCTCTGTGCTCACCGGATATATATTTTGTGTTATCCATCCTTGTCTTTCATCGTGAATACTGTTAAGGGTTAATAACGTCCCCCACCATCAGCTTTGTGAATAATTGAGCCTGTGTGAACGCCCCCTGCTGTTCCTAGGAGACTGTGCGAGGATCCTGAAGACTCCTGGCCTCTCACCAAAGAGGTTTATAGGGCTGTAATCTCTTTACTTCTCTCCAAGGCTGCAATCCTCGGACGGGTAAAGCATATTAAGTTTGATTAAAGGAAAGCAGTTTCAAGGTGCCTGCGCTAACCCAGAGGCTGGAGGGGTTAATGCTTAGGTTGGCGCTACCTGGCACCGTACACAGTCCTAAGGGCTAGTTCACACGGGGGCAAGGAGGTGGATTTTGACCTCAAAATCTGCCTCCATACAATGGTGGTCTATGGAGACCACTAGCGTTCTTTTTTTTTTTTTTTTTTTTTTTTTTTTTTTTTTCTGCTAGCGGCGAGCGAGCTGCCCTTTCTTCAGGCAGATTCTGTGGCTTGCTGAGCCGCAGCTTCTGCCTGGCAGCAACAACCTCCGGTGTCGGCCCATTCATTTGAGTTGACTCTGGAAGCGGAAACCGCGACATTCATGGCAGGCGGGTTTTTGACCTGAAAGTGATGTGGCTCATGGTGCCAAAATCTGCCCCCCGTGTGAACGAGCCCTAATACGTCTCTGACCTTGTGCAAATGTATAAGATATTTTCTCTATCATAGATCTGACAGAACGTCCAAGATGACCCACCAATACCCAGCCCTGAGTTCTGAGCAGAAGAAGGAGTTGTCAGACATTGCACAAAAGATTGTAGCCAAGGGGAAGGGTATCCTTGCTGCAGATGAATCTGTAGGTAAGTGACATGGGAAAATGTAAAGCACCATGGAATTAATGGTGCTATATAAATAAGTGGTGAAGTGAGTGGTCATGCCATTGTTTACTTAATATTTTAGCACTTTGCCTTTAAAGCAGGCTATCCGGAGTATTAAAGGGTGTGTCCCATTTCAAGGATCCTAGCTATACTGGTAGATTATGTAAATTGAAGACTTTTCCTAAATATGCTGCTTTGCTTGCCTGCTATGTGACCTCATTCCTCCCATTGTTTACACAGCGTTGCTATAACCCCAGACCTGTAGGACAAGTGATGTCACTCACTGCTCTTGCTGGCAGGACAATCAGTTCAGCTAAATTACAGTTTGCCAATAAAGCAAAGTCTGTTATCTCTCTATGTAAACACACAGATAACACTGCATCCATTCTGTACAAGTATCTGCACATTAGGCCCCCCCTCCTTTCCAAACGGAAAACCAAACGCATTGACAAGCGGTGAGCACACTGACCCCATAGACTATAATGGGGTCCATGTGCTTTTCGTACTCTGAACTACTTTTCTCTCTGCATGATGTCTCTTTCCTGCTATGTGCTGGGCTATGAGGATCGCCCCTTCTGACAGGACTCGTCCATAGCCTTGTACTGTCAGAGGGGGCATTCCCTACCACCCAGCGATGACGCTGAGCTGCCCCTTCCCCAGTACTAGTACATGGACGAATACAGTCACGGGGCGTTCCCCACAGTTTAGTCACAGCTGGGCAGTAAGGAACGCCCCCTCTGACAGTACAAGGCCATGGGTAGTACTGTAAGGAGGGGTATTCCTCACAGCCCAGCTAGACTGTCAGGAGCTCACTTCTGATAGAGGGCAGAGATCGTTGCTGTTATAACGGTACCGATAACTCCAGCCCTTAGTTCAGTGCACTGTTGGCTTTCTAGCGGTATGTAAAAACGCATGTACCCGAGGACATGAATGGTCCTCTTTAAAGGCATTTTCTGGATTGGGACACATTTTAGGTACTGATGACTAAGCACAGGTCATAGTATTAGATCAAGGTGTCTGACACAAGACCCTGCAGTAATTGGCAGTTCCTGGCACCCTTTGGTGCCAAAATGTGTAGAGAGAACTGAGCCAGAAGCAGTTGGTCAGATGGGTGGCTCCTGTCTGCCTCTAGGTCACCCACCTGACAGCACATAACTAAGGCCTGGAGGAGAAGCAGGTGAATTCTGTACAAAAGATTTGTTCCTTGCGTTGTGCCACTAATGGAAGATGTATGGAGAGTATTAAATGTATTCATTTCTTTCTCTCAGGGAGTATGGCCAAGCGCCTGACTGGTATTGGCGTAGAGAACACAGAAGAGAACAGGCGTCTTTACCGTCAGCTCCTCTTTAAAGGTGATGAGCGTATGGATAAGTGCATCGGCGGGGTCATCTTCTTCCATGAGACCCTGTACCAGCAAGGAGACTGCGGGACCAACTTTGTAAAGATGATCAAGGATAAAGACATTGTTGTAGGAATCAAGGTAAGTGTCGAGTTAAAGGGGGTGACGCTAGGGTCACATTAGCACGGTCTCTCTGGGGTTCATCAGGGAGCCAAACAACTTAGAGGGCGACCACTAAAATAGCAGTGGACTCCATTGATGCCTGAAACTCTGGCGCAGTTATGAACATAGGCTGAGCGTTTGATGGCTGTCTCAACAGTCCGACCAACCAGTAGTTGCAGCTCTTGACTCCTGATATCACACTTAGAGATGAGCGAGCACTGTTCGGAGCAGCCGATCCGAACAGCACGCTCCCATAGAAATGAATGGAAGCACCTGGCACGCAGACTTTGCCGGCCGCTTAACCCCCCGCATGCCAGCCGCTTCCATTCATTTCTATGGGAGCGTGCTGTTTGGATCGGCTGATCCGAACAGTGTTCGCTCATCTCTAATCACATTGGGTTGTAGTATGACTGGACAATCCCTTTAATGTTTAAATTCCCAGGATCTGTATAACAGTTAAGGGTTGTGTGAGATTGTAAAACCTGAGAAGGCAGCTCTCCTGCTCACTCAGATTTCTTCTGCTTCACTTGAACAGACCTTGTTCTCTTATGTGGTATCTCCTCCAACCCTTAATTCCATGTGGCTGCAAAATTATAAAAAAATTCTTGCGCCCCAATGCCAGTGTGACTAGATCCTAATAGTAGATATCCCTACAATACATACTCTGCAAGTCTTCTAGTTCCAACAAATGAATGTGGTGTTCTGTGTTCCCTACTGTTATCACGGCCTGGATTGAGCGCTGTTCCTATTGTGCGGGGTGGATGATGGAATTTGAAGGTCGGGTAAAGGAGAGGTCGTGCGTTCTTCCACTTGCTTAGTCTCTAATAATAGAGCCATGGATTGCCGCACATTAGATAACCCAGAAACCATACTATACGCTGCAGTCCTGGGAACGTGCCAAACCAATGAGCCAGATTCTGAATCCCTAGATGAATGAATCATGTCTCCACAAATGGCTTTTTATCTCAGATGTTGCTGAGTAACATTGTGTTTTTATGACAGGTTGACAAAGGAGTGGTCCCTCTTGCTGGTACCGATGGAGAAACTACTACTCAAGGTTAGTGTCTTCCCCATTGACCATCAATATACAGTATAGCATGTGATGTGTGTAGGTACCAATAAGCATATCATAATGGTGAATGGAACTGGGAGGGGGCAGTATCCACATGTAAGGAATCTATAGCCCCCTGGACATAACGTCCTACTGGGATTACAAAATATCTTGTGGCATTAGAATCGTGGTGCTAATTCTGTTTAAGATGCTGCTGTTTATCTTGGCCATATTATGGCTTCTCACTAATTAGACCGGTAGAATTTTGTGGCTGAGCCTCTGCACTCTGTATCAGACACTGCTTCTAACATTGGTCACGCTTACTAAGACTCTTGTGCTTCAGCTTAAAGGGATTCTACCATTAAAACTTTTTTTTTTTTTTTTTGGATAAGATGTCAGAATAGCCTTTAGAAAGACCATTAGTCTCTTACCTTTAGACGTGGTCTCCGCTGCACCGTTCCTTAGACATACCGGTTTTTACCAGTATGCAAATGAGATCGCTCGCAGTGATGCGGGCGTCCCCACCACTGCTAGAGAATTGTCTCCAGCACCGCCTCCTTCGTCCAAGGTGTCATCTTCAATGTCTTCTTCCGGCATAGGCTTGTAACTTCTAGGCGTCGGGCCTTGAACAGGGCAGACTCACAGGCCATGGGAAAATAGCCGCTAACAATACTGTGCAAGCGTCCATTTTCCCGTTGCCTGCGCAGTCTGCTCTAGGCGTCGGGCCTTGAGCAGAAGTTACGAGTCTGCGCTGGAAGAAGACCTTGAAGATGACGCTGTGGATGGAGGCGTCGCTGAATTCAAATCTCTGGCAGCGGTGGGGACGCCCCCATCGCTGCAAGAACTCATTTGCATACCAATAAAAGCCAGTATTTCTAAGGAACGGCGCAGCGGAGACCACGTCTAAAAGGTAAGAGACGAATAGCTTTTCTAAAGGCTATTCTGATGTCTTATCCACAAAAAAAGGTTTTAATGGTAGAATCCCTTTAATGCATTTGTCACCTTGTGTCGCATCTTGGCCTCTGCACCCCTCTTGCCACTTTTCTAGACAGTAGGCGGAACAGGATATGAATATAGGTGGGCCAGGATGGAGATGCCCTGATTCCCAGACTTCCTATAACTCTCCAGAAAAATCTGCTGTAGATCTGTAACCAGATAGTGGTTAAGTTGCTAGTCTTAATAAGCCATCATTCCACCCACATTTGTGTAGTGGTTATGCTTGGTATTACAGTTCATTCCCATTTAATTGGGTCTGAGCTGCACCGTGGACCTGAGGCCATGACTGGTCTGAAATAAGTGCCTATATCCTGAGCACCATGGCTTTGGGCAGCCGGCTGGAGGTGGCGTGACTGAACTCTAATATAGTCCCAAAATGTGCTTGTAATAACTTGTGACTTAGTGGTTTGTTTTTTTTTTTTGTTTTTTTTTGTTTTTTTTTGCTTTATTACTTATGTATTCCTCCCTCATAGGTTTGGACGGTTTGTCTGAACGCTGTGCTCAGTACAAGAAAGATGGTGCTGACTTTGCAAAATGGAGATGTGTACTTAAGATCAGTGCGGATACCCCCTCCTCCTTGGCTATTATGGAGAATGCCAATGTACTTGCACGCTATGCCAGCATCTGCCAGCAGGTAAATGCAGATTACACAATAAGCTATTTTACAAGAGATTACAAGGAATGTCATTGTGTGAATACTGGCCAAACCTGTATGTGCAGCTACTATTACCTTCTTTTTTGCAGAATGGCATTGTTCCCATTGTGGAGCCTGAGATCCTTCCTGATGGAGACCATGACCTAAAGCGCTGCCAGTATGTCACTGAAAAGGTGCATTCTTGTCTTATAATTTAATGGAATAATAAGATGCTGGTTGGGTCCAAGTCAAGATCTGTTAATAACTTCCATCCTGTCATTAGTTGATCATAAGCACTGAAGCCTTTTTGCATCTTCATAGCACATGTGCAGTATATGAACACTAATGGCAACAAATTATTACAAGGAGCGTCCCACCGGCTTTGCTTCTTTCCAAAAATAGGATATGTTATTTGCCTTACCCCATCATTCTTGATTTGACTAAATGTATAAACCACAGGATGGGCATGATCTGTCCTCAATCTTTTAATTTGTGACGTTAAGCCCCCTTGCAGATGACCATGTGTTAGGTCAGTGTGCTATCTGGGTATTCCCATTCACTTCTATGGGCCTGTACACATGACTGTGAATTACACGGTCCCATGTGCGACCATCAGTCTGGGCTGCAAAATATGGAACTGGTCCTATTCCTGTTTTTTGCAGCCATGCTTCCGTGACTCCATCCATTAAATGAAATGGGCCACGGAGGCATGGGCGGCACACGGGTGACATCTGTGTGCTGCCCATGCTGTTCATTAATGGCAGCCAATTAGCACATGGTTGTGTGCAACCGGTGCTAGGCTGAGCGTCCATGCAGAGGAAACTCTGGCGTGTGGGGGGGCGGGGTTGGTGTTTGGAGATCCTTTCCTAAACTGACTGGTCAGTAATCTGATTAGAAATTCAATTCAAAGGCTTCATAGTAACTAGACTGACTCTTCTGTCCTGTCTAGGTTCTCGCTGCTGTGTACAAGGCTCTTAGTGATCACCACATTTACTTGGAGGGAACCCTACTGAAACCCAACATGGTGACTGCTGGCCATGCTTGCCCAAAGAAATATGCTGCTGAAGAGATTGCCATGGCCACAGTCACTGCCCTCCGCCGCACTGTGCCCCCTGCAGTGCCAGGTATAGGCTCTCCTTATTATGTATCTGTCTTCGCTTCTAGATTACTGTCCTTGTTTCCATCTCACTCTGCATGAATAACAAGGGACTCATAATATAAATATATATATTTTTTTTTTTCCCAGGTGTTACCTTCCTGTCTGGTGGACAGAGTGAGGAGGAAGCCACCATTAACCTAAATGCTATCAACAACTGCCCTCTGCCCAGACCCTGGGCTCTCACCTTCTCCTATGGCCGAGCTCTTCAGGCCTCCGCTCTGAATGCTTGGCGTGGAAAGAAAGAGAATGAAAGTGCAGCTACTGAAGAGTTCTTAAAACGGGCAGAGGTAAGGTCTTCAGCCCACTTGATCCTAACTGTTCTACTGATAACTCTTCATAGTCTGCATTATCCTGAGATATAGCCCTGCGGTAAAATTATCCTGCAAATCACTGCAGCTTTTTCAAGCTGAGCATGTTTTGGGCCAAATGGTCTCGTCTGGCTTCAGGGTCAGAGAGGGCTTTAATAGTCTCCGAAGACCTATAGAGGTAAATGGAGAGACTGTACATGTCGTGGTTTTTTTTTTTTTTTTTTTTTTTTTTTTTTTTTCTGACTCTAAACTTATGTCTATCTTCCCTTTTCAAGGCCAATGGGCTTGCAGCCTGTGGGAAGTATGAACATAGCGGAGATGGCTCCGGGGCAGCCGGCCAGTCCCTGTACGTTGCCAATCATGCCTATTGAGGTTGGTGTGACAAGCATGGACCTACAGAACAACTCCACTCTGCTTCCCTGTCCTACAAGCAGCATCCACGTGGACACCCCTTGCAGCCAAAACTTGGAATAGCCACAGCCATTTCCCACTCTGCTCCTCGTATTTGTTCACTGTCCATAAGAGCCCATTACTACCTGTGCTGTGAAGGGGCTTGCTCTTTGGTGCAAGGATGAGATCTAACCTGATCCTGTCTGGCACTGTAACTTGCTTGGTTGTGTCAAATATTTTCCTACTAGATCTTATTTTTGAGACCTAAAATTCTATTAAGAGTGACATAAAAAGAATGTAGAGTTGGTACTGGCCATATATATATATATATATATATATATATATATATATATATATATATATATATATTATATTGGTTAAGGGCGTCCTCTGCTGGGCAGTTGAAGTAAATCTTGTTCACATGAACAGGTAGACGATCAGTTTCATTGGTTTTCACTGTCTTTCACCTGCACAATAGCTGATCTTATCTAAAACTGTCTTCTCCTTGGAAGGGCATTGCTATGACTCCCACCCAGGCACTGTTCTGTGAAAGGTCTTGCACTTGTGGTACATCTTTAGATTATTTGGTTGTGCGCTACCTCTTCCACTGAAAACTGACCGACCTCCTCCTGTAAGTTGGAAATGAAACTCCTTAGCAAGGGGAGGGTAGCTAACTAAATCCTGTGCATTGTGAACATAGTGTTGTCTGTATCTGTATGCAACTGATGTACCAAATAGTCAAAGAAATAAACTCTAGTGACTTAAAGGAAAATGGTGGTTACTGCATTCACTAATCTGTAAGATTGAGTTATGGTATCTGTCTCGTCCCACTCCGCATCAATATAAGATGTTGCAGAAGACAGGCTATCTTCATGAAATCTTAGCCCATATTCACAAGTAGGTCATTGTGGACCTGAACCAAAGTGAAGAGTAAGATATAACAGAAAGCTTTACACATGTTCTGTTCTTGGCCTGGTTTTGGTGCACCATCACTGACTGTGAATATAGCTTTAGGTCTTCTAAAACTACAGAAGAGCAGATATCCATGACTAGTTCTAGAGTAATGACAAACAGATTCTAGGATTATACATTGGTGAATGAAAATATTTGCTGCAATAGCCCGGACAGAGGTGAGAGGTCCTATTTAAATAGGAGATTGCGCTAACTCCATTTCTTTGTATCCTTCAATATGTCTGGCTCCACTGATTCTTCTGCAGTTTCATCATAGATATACGAAGTAGGATTAGCCACCAGGCAGAAGGCCTCATTAGCATATTGTGTACTGAAATGAACCGCACTGATTGGTCAGGAATAGCAGGGGCTTGAGAAATTCCAACTGTGCCAGAATCGATGAGGCAAAAGCAGTCACATGGCCAAGACACAAGAAAAATAAGCAGGACTCAAACATTCTGACTGTTAAGATGCATTCAGACTGGGTAGTGAATCTTTTTTTAAAATAAAAAAAAATCCCACCATTATTAATGGAACTATTAAAGGGAGTCTATCATTGCACAAACACTTTTTAACTTTATTCTACTCCTACTTTTTTCTTTCTCCATGCTGCTGTTTCACCGAAATATTAGTCACGTGGTCTGGGATATTTGCATATAGGCCCAAAGCCTGCGCTAGCAGTAACCGGCATTACTAACAGCACAGGCTTCGGGCCTATATGGTACTGCTAGCACAGGCTTTTGGCCTTTATGATAATATCCCAGACCACGTGACGTCTGGGGCATTACCATATAGGCCCGAAGCCTGCTAGGATTAACATTGGATCCCGGAGAGGTGAGTAACACTATTATGTTAGCTCACCTCCCCTGGGGCTCCGATTACTATCCTCAGCGGGGAGGGATAATAACAGTAGTAGGATTGCGGCCTGGGCTCAGGCCTACTCACTGTCGGCCTCCACAACCTATAGTAGAAGCGGAGGCGGCAGTGGGGAGGTTGGTAAATGGGCTACTATCTGCTGTGAATACTCCAGCGGGTAGCGGCCTATTATATAAAAAAAATTTGTACTTTCCGACCTCACTGCTGCTCCCACCGCCTCCTCCCAGCAGTAAGACGTCTGAGTCTCAGCATAGGCGGCGTGATGACTCCAACTCTTGCCTCACTAGAGATGCGGTGTGAATGCGTCCCTAGATGTTTTGGGCTCTGACTATGCATTCAAAACAGCTTTAAGATGCTGGCACACAGTCATGTAAGTTTGGATTTGTAGTTTACTTCTAAAAGTATCTACCTTGCTTCCCCTTTAACAAATTAAACACTAACTTGTTACAACCCTGCCAGAACACATTACTGCCTTCCTACATTAAATATTTTGGAAGGGCAGCCAAGAATGCCAGCTCCTGTCCTGGATCCAGAACTGCTTCACTGACTTGTTTGTGTTCGTATTTCTGAGAATTTGCATCTTGTTTTCAGTGCTGCTGAATGGAAGTCATTTGCTAAAATGTTTCTGGAATCCGTGCACACCCCTAAAGTCCCTTTTTTGCAGGGTCAGTAAATTATATATTATAAATAAAAAATATATATTAAATAAATATATATTTTAGTTTAAGCACTTTTTTTGCATATATATATATATATATATACAGTATATATATTAAGATGGTGCTTTTATTTTGTAAAATGGTTTCATGCTATTTTTCAAGTCCTATAGAGAAGTCTAAGGACAAGCAACATAACCAGAGCCTGCCGGAATGTGAAAGTGGCCACAAACACCCCATAAATAGCAAAAAATAGCATCAACAAAAACACAGTTGGGGATTCATCAATCCCTCTTTGTCAGTTTTCTGGTGTAAAGGGATGATATTGTAGTGCACGTTTTGCGCAACGCACTTCCATGTGCCATATGTACGCCACAAGCCCTGATCCGCGCTTTGTTCACCACGTTGTGTGATTAAGGGCGTTGACATCTTGGCCTCATAGATTCATTATGTAGCCTATTTCTAAAAGTTTTGGTCTGTATTTAGGCTTTTGAATCTGCAAAGTTTTTGACAAATATACCATTAAAAATTCTGCAAAGTGCTGTGAATGAATTCAGCCTTAGGGCTAGTTCACACGTGAACTGCCCGCGCGGGTTTTGACACAGAGAGAGACGCGGCGAGCCGCGTCTCTCTCTTGTCAAAACCCGCCCGCCGCGACCATCGCTGTCGCGGCTTAACCCTCTGCTGTCGGCTCAAATGAATGAGCCGACATAGGAGGGAGCTGCCGGGGGCGGAAGCCGCGCGACTGAGACAGCGCGGCTTCCGCCTGAAGAAAGGACATGTCCTTTCTTTTCTCCGCTAGCAGCAGCTCGCCGCTAGCGGAGAACAGAAGCCCGGCGGTCTCCATAGACCACCATTATAAGGGGAGGTTTTGGACGCGAAATCCGCTGTCAAAAACCTCCCCTTATACTCACGTGTGAACTAGCCCTTACAGTGATGAAAGTACCTGTGTAAGAGCAGACCCCCTAGTTTCCCTAGTAGTTCAGTACAGAGAAACCCCCCCCCCCAATATCACTCTCTAACATACAGTATATGGTAGGACAAGAGAAGTGGTTCTGTGCACTGTCCATATACAGAATAAGAGGAGATCCTGAGAATTACATCCAGCATATAGTACAGAGCAGTGATACTGTGCATTGTTCTTATACACAGAATAAGAGCAGGTACAGGAATATTGTGCAGTGTCTACAAATACAGAATTACAGCAGATACTGGGAATTACATCCAGCATATAGGCAGTGTCGGACTAGGATGTTAGGGCCCACCATTGGAATTGTTGCTAGGGGCCTACTACCAGTACCCCTGCAGATCAGCTGTACCAACACAGCGTGGCTACAGGTAATAACAATACTATGATGCTCACCCGCCATACAATGTTCACCCACTGCACTACCTAAAACCTCTTCTATACTATGTATGTCAAACAAGCAGTGCGGCTCTTGGAATTATTAACATTGCCCATACAACTATAGTACCCACAACTGCAGTTATCAAGAATATGGTGAGTAAACAACGCATGTCCAGCATAGAAACAATACTGGGTGCTGCGTGCTCTGGTTAACATCTGATCTGCTGGGTCCACCGGGAAAATTACTGGTACCCTGGTGGGCCATTCTGAACCAGCATTTAGGAAAACAGAAGTGGTACTGTCCATACATACAGAAGAAGAGCAGATTCTGAGAATGCATCCAGCATTATAGAAGTGGTACTGTGTACTGTCCATGTATACAGAGTAAGAACTGAGAATTACACCTGAAAAGAGAAGTCGTATTGTGCACAAACCATATAGAACTATGGTAAATCCTGGATAGAACTCCTGAGCCATCTTGTGTCACTTGAGCTTGAAGGCTTGTGCAGCCTCCCAGAGTGCTCCTGCTTTAATTGTTTGTCTTTTGTGCCTCTGGGTTGTGTTTGTAAGTCCTGTGTTCTGTGCTCCATGGACATTTATTTTGCAACTTTCCCCACGTTGTTTCCGTGTAGTGTATCAAATCTCTACACTTGGTACAGCTCTGGTCCATCACGGGCCATTATATGGGGTCTGGCAGATTTAGGTCTCCTGAGGGTGCCATTATAGCCCCAGAGGCAGTAGGTAGAGTGCAGTCTTGGGTACAATGCTAGTTGGTGGTGTGACAGTATGCTGCTCTGAGGTCTAATGGTGTCCTACACGGTCCCTGAGGAGGAAGAATTCAGCCCACTGTTCTATTAAAGATAGCCCTGAGACTGGGAGTTTCAGCAGTCAACATTATGGACTTTATGACAAGAGGAGCGGTGGAGTCCATTGACAGGAGGTGTTGTCCCAGCACCTTCTAGAAGGTAACCAGACCCCTGTCAGTAGTACCCTGAAGTCATACCTCCCAACTGTCCCGGATTCTGGGTCCTGTCCCACTGTCCCGTTCAGCGGGCGTTATGTCCCAGTTTAATGTCACCCTCCAGCTGCCCCCACGGTTTAATAGCCCCCTTCCAGCTGCCCCATAGTTTAATGTCCCCCTCTAGTTTCCCTCGGTTTAAACTGGAGCACAAGGAGTCGGACTTCATACTATGGGGCAATTAGAGGGGAACATTAAAATGGGGGGGCGTATAATGTTAGGGTGATTGTAGGAGGAATATACTGTGTGGGGGAACAAAGAAAAATGTATGAGAATGGGTGGAGTCAACATAGCAGTTGGTGGAGCTAAATTTGACCATTTTTTTCTGTCCCCCACATGATATATGACTTCATTTTTATTGTTCCACACGAGGTATATAACAGTTTTTCTGGCCCTTCACACGGTATATGACCCCCTTTTTTTTTAACCAACCCACACAGGAATACCTATTTTTTTAGCCAGTCCACATTGTATATGAACCCTTTTTCTGGCCCCGCACATGGTACATGACCCCCCTGCGCAGTCCCACCAAATGTGGAGAAGGGAACCTCTCTCTGTGCTGCAGCACCAACACCGATCAGACACACGAGGGTATATCCTATGGAGGAGATCTGGACAGCGATAGCATCAGATTAAAATTTTGAAATTGTTCTCTTGCGCACTGCACGGTAAGGGCAGTTTATGAGTAAACAGGAAAGATCTGGACAAGTCAGTAGGAGAAATCGGTTTCTGCTCCCAATTTATGGTGTACAGAGGGGCCCCTGAAGTTACTTCACCTAAGAGAATGCCATAAAGAAGGGGAGAGAACGGGCGGCAAGGAAAATGTACAAGTACAGCAAAGGAGCTGGTGGTATTCCAGCCAAGATAGAGGGAAGCTTGGATTGGATACTCTCAGCTGATCAAGAGAAGGGAGAGAACCCGACCCGAGCACATTGTGCAGTCTCACATCGTCCCAGTCAGACCAGCACAAGAGTCAATGGGGAAAACATTGAATTGTGGAACAGTGGGCTCAAGGGACCAGGGACCCTCGCTATACTGGCACTGTGACTTCCTGAATCCCACATCGAGAGGAAATGCGCAGAGAGGAGTGAATGTCTGATAAGGGCGATAGTGAGTAGGAATCCAAGGAACGAAAGGGAGAACAGAGAGTAGTTCTTTCTCCATGGCCACCCACTAGAGCCTCAGTAGTGCCAGTTAAAGAGCCACAACAGGACCATTGATTTATAGTACAGGTAAGGGTTGGGGAGTCCCGTGCCCCCGCGCGTTTATGCCGTGTCAGTGTGGGGAAGCGTTGAGGTATTCCCCCAACAATGGCCGAAGACCATCTAAAGCCTAGAACAAAAGAAGTGCGGGACCTGAGTCAGCAGAGCCTTAAACAAGCCTTGTACAAGAAATGGAGGCCGACATCCATCTTCAACATGTTAATGCGACCAAACCAGGAAAGGCTAAGCATATTTCAAAAGGTCTACTTCAGTCCTCTCTAGAAGAGGAAGATAATTATATTAGGAAAGGCTGGTGGGATCAGAAGTCATCTGGATCCCCAGATATTTCAAAGTGCACCAGTTATGACATATGTGCTGGTCCTCTGCAAACAGGATGTGCCACAAATGACACTTATTCCATATCCACAGGACAGGGGATAAATGTTCCCCAGTGATCAGGAGGATGGGGGAGCAAAAGTCCCACTAAAGCCGCCTCGTGAATGGAGCTCCAGTTCGCTTGTATGACTGCTGCTCCATTCACTTCTATGGGTCTGTCTGGACTGTAATCTCTATAGAACTGAATGGAGTGATGGTCACACAAGCGAACTGGAGCTCCATTCACAAGGAGGCCTTAGGGGGATTTTCTGTCCTCATGACCACTGGGGGTGCTAGACTCTTATCCTCAGTCCTGTGGTTAGTAAAGAAGTGGCCATAACAGGACATCCCTTTGATTTTATTGATGCAGATTCTATTTTGTATGTCAAAAGGAGGGAGTTTTAAGGGGCACAGAGGGATTTAGGTCAATACTAGGGATTGTCCCGCCAGAAGATCACTTGGGGATTTTTTTGCTGAAAATTTGAGAGCAATGACCCATTTCCGCATGGTCGTGACTAGAGTGGAGTTGCTCCTGGTAGGTATGATGTCAAAGGAAGGGGCGTGGCCTCTCAGAGGAGGGCGGAGTTTCGGCCATCACTGATCTGTGCTGTGTAGAGGAAGCCGGAGCCGAGCTCATGGAGCTGGAGAACAGAAAGCAGAGGGGATTGTAGCGTGGTAATGGAGGATGGAAGGGGAGAGACAGGTCTGTTTTACATGAGACGGCATGTTGGATGAGGCTGAGGGGAGTGAGTGATGTAGTTACATGGGACTGCACGTTGGATGAGACTGAGGGTAGAGAGTGATGTAGTTACATGGGACTGCATGTTGGATGAGGCTGAGGGAAGGATTGATGTAGTTGCATGGGACTGCATGTTGGATGAGGCTGAGGGGAGAGAGTGATGTAGTTACATTGGACTGCACGTTAGATTAGGCTGAGGGGAGAGAGTGATGTAGTTACATGGGACTGCGTGTTGGATGAGGCTGAGGGAAGGATTGATGTAGTTACATGGGACTGCACGTTGGATGAGGCTGAGGGGAGAGAGTGATGTAGTGACATAGGACTGCATGTTTGACGAGGCTGAGGGAAGCAAGTGATGTGGTTACATGGGACTGCACGTTGGCTGAGGGAAGCGAGTGATGTAGTTACATGGGACTGCACGTTGGATGAGGCTGAGGGGGGAGTGATGTAGTTACATGGGGCTGCACGTTGGGTAAGGCTGGGGGGGTGAGTTATGTAGTTACACGGGACTGCACGTTGGGTAAGGCTGGGGGGGTGAGTTATGTAGTTACACAGGACTGCATGTTGGATGAGGCTGAAAAGAGAGTGATGTTTTATATGGGACTGTATCCCGGAGGGTCTGGGGGATTGGATTGATGTTTAGGGTGGTATAGGAGTCCTTGGCATGGAGGGAGACAGGGTTCTTTGGGTGTTTCTGGCATTTAAGGGGGAGCAGGAGATCTTTGGGGGTACTGCTGCATCTAAGGGGGGGAGGCAGTGGCGTGCACAGTATTTCATGCTCAGCAGTGCCCCCCCACAGTATTATATGCCCAGCAGTGTCCCCCCACACACAGTATTTCATGCCCAGCAGTGCCCCCCCCCCCACACAGTATTACATGCCCAGCAGTGTCCCCCCCACACACAGTATTTCATGCCCAGCAGTGCCCCCCCCCCACACAGTATTACATGCCCAGCAGTGTCCCCCCCACACACAGTATTTCATGCCCAGCAGTGCCCCCCCCACACACACACAGTATTACATGCCCAGCAGTGTCCCCCCCCCCCACACAGTATTTCATGCTCAGCAGTGCCCCCCCCCCCCCCCCCACGGTATTACATGCCCAGCAGTGTCCCCCCCCCCACACACACACACAGTATTTCATGCCCAGCAGTGTGTCCCCCCACAGTATAGCAAGCCCAGCAGTGCTCCCCCATACAGTATAACATGCCCATGCTGCGACCTGTGTCCTTGTTTGGAGGTCCCTGGGGTGCGTTTACTATATGGAGGTCTTCCCATAGATAATTAATATTTTTGTACTATGATAATTCTATGTTGTATTTGTATTATGGATATTGTATATATCCTTATATCTATGCAATGAGAGTGTCATTTACTTACTAATATATAGTATTATCTCAATTGGGCCTCCTTTTTTGTATGGTTGTACCACCTCATTATCTCTTTTCTTATATATGTTTTAACATGTATTTAAATAAAGTCTGATATATTTTTGTTAAACATTTTTTGTGGCATTGCGCTTTTTTAGCATAGTGTTTCAAGATAGAAAGAAGGTAGTATGACTATAGCCTGATATAAATGGTGTCTCTTTGTATTAATATTCCCCCAATATCCCCTGATACCCCCATGATATAACCAATCCCCCCAATGTGCTCTAAGACCATCAATGTCACCTGCTGCCACCATGTTTTTATACCCTCCTGTAATGTAACCTGATTCCCCCAATAATATAATCCCCCACAATGTCCCCTTATTATAACCCCCCCGATGTGTGAATATTATACTCACCTCCGCCATCCCGCGGTGACGCTGCTTCTTCTTCCAGATTGTGAGCCACATACAAGGTACCGGGAGTTCTGAGAGGACATGAGTGACCCGACACAGGGGACACAAGGCAGTGATTATTCCACCACCTGCACCAGGACACGTAACTTGTCTGTTCTCCTCGCACCTTGTAGACCGCAGGGTACTTTTAACCTATATATCAGAGTGGTAGGGCAGGAGGCCTATGGCTTCCTGCTCTACCGGAGGCTCAGAATCACATCGGTGGAACCTTTTATCACTGTCTTTGCAAACCTGCCAAATATTTAACAAGTAGATCAACAGAACTTCGGCTTCATCCCACCCCTATAGGTGACTCTATAGGCCGTTTTTGGCGGTGTCAGGATCACCACTTCCACCCAGGGATCTCCAAATAAGTGCAGTGTCTCTGCTGTCTTTGCCTCTGGTCTTCAACCCACGGCCTACAAGCTGGTCTCTTACGTTACAAGGACAAACCCAGGTTTGTCCTCCAGGTTCCAGGCCAACTCAGTCTCTTGATAAGATGACGTCTTCCATGTTGTTGAGGGTTCACAACTGGATCTGTGCTGTACCCATCCCAACTAGCAACATGGACTCTTTTCCATTTTTCTGTCTGCAACATTGTCTAGCCTCTCCAATGGTAGTTCTGTGCCTCAGCCCCATTGTCTCCATACTGGACCCTACTCGGTTCACAGGTGCCATACTGAAGACCCTGCCTCTGTCCTACGGAGACATCTTGGGGCTTTTTGGATCTATGGAACCAGCTACCCCCAATGGCCAGGGGCGAGACTTCTGCACTACAAATATAGGAGGAAAGTACTGAAGTACATTTACACTCATAAATAATGATTCTGGAAGGGGGCAAATACTTTTTTTATAATGCTTACATTGGACGTGACTAGAAAGAAATAATAATAATTGTGGCTCCTGCTGGGTTGTCGATATAATTGGGTGATGGTTCTGCTGCGGATTGTGTCCTCTGGGAGGTAGAACGCCGAGCATGTACTGGGAGATGGTAATAATTGACCTCCCGGGTCTGAAGCCTCCATGATATGTACAGTATGTGTATATATATATATATGTGTGTGTGTGTAACAAAGAATGGACTGAATGAGACACGTGCGGCACCGCAGCATCACACAAACCCCTGACATGCACTCCATGGAGGTTATATGAAAGTCTGCTCTGTCACTTTAAGCCGTCAGCATAAAATTGGTGCAGAATATGGATAATAACATTCCTATGGGGTCTGACAGACGTAGCAGTGCTGACTACTGAGTCCCCGCTGTGTGAGGCTAGGGATAATGCATGCTCAAAACACTCTGACTATAGATAATATTAGATCAGGAGTATACGGAGCCCAAGACAAGACTAAGAAGCATCCAAAGACCAGGCTAAACAGAGCCCTAGGTCAGAACTAGATACAGCCCAAGACAGGACTAGACACAATACAGGACAAGGCCAGACACAGCCCAAGGATAGGTCTAGACACGGCCCAAAAGCAGGCTACACCAGGCCAATACAGGACTAGACACAGTCCAAGACAGGACTAGACACAATCTAGGACAGGGTCAGACACAGCCCAAGAATAGGTCTAGACACAGCCCAATACAGGACTAGATACAGTCCAAGACAGGACTAGATACAGCCCAAGACAGGACAAGGTCAGGCACAGCCCAAGACCAGGACTAGATACAGTCCAAGGACAGGACTAGACTCAATCCAGGACAGGGTCAGACACAGCCCAAGACCAGGACTAGATACAGTCCAAGACAGGACTAGACCCGATCCAGGACAGGGTCAGACACAGCCCAAGAATAGGTCTAGACACAGCCCAAGACCAGGCTACACACAGCCCAATACAGGACTAGATACAGCCCAAGGACAGGAATAGACACAATACAGGACAAGGCCAGACACAGCCCAAGGATAGGTCTAGACACGGCCCAAAAGCAGTCTACACCAGGCCAAGACAGGTCTAGACACAGCCCAAGACCAGGCTACACACAGCCCAATACAGGACTAGATACAGCCCAAGGACAGGAATAGACACAATCCAGGACAAGGCCAGACACAAACCAAGACCAGGACTGAACACAATCCAAGACAGGCGAGGACTTCAGCGAAGACTAGGACCAGATCAGGACAACCAAGAACTTGCATCATATTAAACCTCAAAGAGAACACAAAACAAAACAGCACCGAGCAAAAACCGATGATAGTGTAGTAATTTTTAAAATATGGTTGGTACAAAAAAAGTATAAAAAGTAATAATATCTATTTAGACCCGATGGCCTCTCACCTGTTAAGGTTGTGAAAGGACGTGCACAACCACGTGTAAGGGAACATTCACACAGAGTAAGGCCGAGCGTGTATCACAGCTGTACACGCCAGCGCTACGGCAGGCTACTGAACACTTCCCTTTAACTTCAATGGGAGCGCTCGTAATGGGTTCAGTCTGTAAAGAGAGAATAAATAATTGAGGTATCAGCTGCTAAAATGTGTATACATTTATTTGGGACACCCTGTATATGCGCGCGCATATATATGCGAGACCCTGTATATGTGCACGTATATATATGGGACACCCGTGCCCATGTGCGCGCGTGTTTTATTTGGACACCCTGTATTTGCGAGCGCATATATATACGCTCGCATATATATCTCAGACTGAATCTGGCTCTGACCTCTCAGACTGATTCTGGCTCTGACCTCTCAGACTGATTCTGGCTCTGACCTCTCAGACTGATTCTGGCTCTGACCTCTCAGTCTGATTCTGGCTCTGACCTCTTATATTGCTTCTGGCTCTGACCTCTCATACTGATTCTGGCTCTGATCTCTCAGATTGATTCTGGCTCTGACCTCTCAGATTGATTCTGGCTCTGACCTCTCATACTGATTCTGGCTCTGACCTCTCATACTGATTCTGGCACTGATCTCTCATACTGATTCTGGCTCTGACCTCTCATACTAATTCCGGTTCTGACCTTTCATACCACTTCTGGCTCTGATCTCTCAGACTGATTCTGGTTCTGACCTCTCAGACTGCTTCTGGCTCTGATGTCTCATACTGCTTCTGGCTCTGACCTCTGATACTGCTTCTGGCTCTGACCTCTCATACTGATTCTGGATCTGACCTCTCATGCTGATTCCAGTTCTGACCTTTCATACTACTTCTGGATCTGACCTCTCAGACTGATTCTGGCTCTGACCTCTCAGCCTGATTCTGGCTCTGACCTCTCAGACTGCTTCTGGCTCTGATGTCTCATACTGCTTCTGGCTCTGACCTCTCATACTGATTCCGGCTCTGACCTTTCATACTGCTTCTGACTCTGACCTCTCATACTGCTTCTGGCTCTGATCTCTCAGACTGATTCCGGCTCTGACCTCTCAGACTGATTCCGGCTCTGACCTCTCAGACTGATTCCGGCTCTGACCTCTCAGACTGATTCCGGCTCTGACGTTTCATACTGCTTCTGACTCTGACCTCTCATACTGATTCTGGCACTGATCTCTCATACTGATTCTGGCTCTGACCTCTCAGACTGATTCTGGCACTGATCTCTCATACTGATTCTGGCTCTGACCTCTCAAACTAATTCTGGTTCTGACCTTTCATACTACTTCTGGCTCTGATCTCTCAGACTGATTCTGGCTCTGATCTCTCAGACTGATTCTGGCTCTGACCTCTCAGACCATTTCTGGTTCTGACCTCTCAGACTATTTCTGACTCTGACCTCTCATACTGATTCTGGCACTGATCTCTCATACTGATTCTGGCTCTGACCTCTCAGACTGCTTCTGGCTCTGACATCTCATACTTCTTCTGGCTCTGACCTCTCATACTGATTCTGGCTCTGACTTCTCATACTGATTCTGGCTCTGATCTCTCAGTCTGATTCCGGCTCTGACCTCTCATATTGATTCCGGCTCTGACCTCTCATACTGATTCTGGCTCTTATCTCTGATATTGATTCTGGCTCTGATCTCTCATATAGATTCTGGTTCTGACCTCTCATACTGATTCTTGCTCTGATCTCTCATACTGATTCTGGCTCTGACGTCTCATACTGCTTCTGGCTCTGACCTCTCAGACTGATTCTGGCTCTGACCTCTCAGTCTGATTCCGGCTCTGACCTCTCATATTGATTCTGGCTCTGATCTCTCATACTGATTCTGGCTCTGACCTCTCAGTCTGATTCTGGCTCTGACCTCTCATACTGATTCTGGCTCTGACCTTTCAGACTGCTTCTGGCTCTGACATCTCATACTTCTTCTGGCTCTTACCTCTCTGACTGATTCTGGCTCTGACCTCTCATACTGATTCTGGCTCTGACCTCTCATACTGATTCTTGCTCTGAGCTCTCATACTGAGTCTGGCTCTGACCTCTCAAACTGAGCCAGAATCAGTCTGAGAGGTCAGAGCCAGAATCAGTATGAGAGATCAGAGCCAGAATCAATATGAGAGGTCAGAGCCGGAATCAGTATGAGAGGTCAGAGCCAGAATCAGTCTGAGAGGTCAGAGCCAGAAGCAGTCTGAGAGGTCAGAGCCAAAATCAGTCAGAGAGGTCAGAGCCAGAATTAGTCTGAGAGATCAGAGCCAGAATTAGTCTCAGAGGTCAGAGCCAGAATCAGTATGAGAGGTCAGAGCCAGAATCAGTATGAGAGATAAGAGCAAGAATCAGTATGAGAGGTCAGAACCAGAATCTATATGAGAGATCAGAGCCAGAATCAATATCAGAGATCAGAGCCAGAATCAGTATGAGAGGTCAGAGCCGGAATCAATATGAGAGGTCAGAGCCGGAATCAGACTGAGAGATCAGAGCCAGAATCAGTATGAGAAGTCAGAGCCAGAATCAGTATGAGAAGTCAGTGCCAGAATCAGTATGAGAGGTCAGAGCCAGAAGAAATATGAGATATCAGAGCCAGAATCAGTCTGAGAGGTCAGAGCCAGAATCAGTATGAGAAGTCAGAGCCAGAATCTGTCTGAGAAGTCAGAGCCAGAATCTGTCTGAGAGGTCAGAGCCAGAATCAGTATGAGAAGTCAGAGCCAGAATCAGTCTGAGAGGTCAGAGCCAGAAGCAGTATGAGAAGTCAGAGCCAGAATCTGTCTGAGAAGTCAGAGCCAGAATCTGTCTGAGAGGTCAGAGCCAGAATCAGTATGAGAAGTCAGAGCCAGAATCAGTCTGAGAGGTCAGAGCCAGAAGCAGTCTGAGAGGTCAGAGCCAGAAGCAGTCTGAGAGGTCAGAGCAAGAAGAAGTATAAGACGTCAGAGCCAGATGCAGTCTGAGAGGTCAGAGCCAGAATCAGTATGAGAGGTCAGAGCCAGAATCAATCTGAGAGGTCAGAGCCAGAAGCAGTCGGAGCCAGACTGATTCTGGCTCTGACCTCTCATACTGATTCTGGCTCTGACCTCTAGGACTGATTCTGGCTCTGACTCTCAGACTGATTATAGCTCTGACGTCTCATACTGATTCTGGCTCTGACCTCTCATACTGATTCTCGCTCTGACTCTCAGACTGATTCTGGCTCTGACCTCTCATACTGATTCCGGCTCTGATCTCTCAGTCTGATTCCGGCTCTGACCTCTCATATTGATTCCGGCTCTGACCTCTCATACTGATTCTGGCTCTGATCTCTGATATTGATTCTGGCTCTGATCTCTCATACTAATTCTTGCTCTGACCTCTCAGACTGATTCTGACTCTGACCTCTCAGAATGATTCTGGCTCTGACCTCTCAGACAGATTCTGGCTCTGACTTCTCATACTGATTCTGGCTCTGACCTCTCAGACTGCTTCTGGCTCTGACATCTCATACTTCTGGCTCTGACCTCTCATACTGATTCTGGCTCTGACTTCTCATACTGATTCTGGCTCTGATCTCTCAGTCTGATTCCGGCTCTGACCTCTCATATTGATTCCGGCTCTGACCTCTCATACTGATTCTGGCTCTTATCTCTGATATTGATTCTGGCTCTGATCTCTCATATAGATTCTGGTTCTGACCTCTCATACTGATTCTTGCTCTGATCTCTCATACTGATTCTGGCTCTGACGTCTCATACTGCTTCTGGCTCTGACCTCTCAGACTGATTCTGGCTCTGACCTCTCAGTCTGATTCCGGCTCTGACCTCTCAGTCTCATTCTGGCTCTGACCTCTCATACTGATTCTGGCTCTGACCTCTCAGACTGCTTCTGGCTCTGACCTCTCAGACTGCTTCTGGCTCTGACCTCTCAGTCTGATTCTGGCTCTGACCTCTCATACTGATTCTGGCTCTGACCTTTCAGACTGCTTCTGGCTCTGACATCTCATACTTCTTCTGGCTCTTACCTCTCTGACTGATTCTGGCTCTGACCTCTCATACTGATTCTGGCTCTGACCTCTCATACTGATTCTGGCTCTGACCTCTTAGACTGATTCTTGCTCTGATCTCTCATACTGATTCTGGCTCTGACCTCTCATACCGATTCTGGCTCTGAACTCTCAAACTGAGCCAGAATCAGTCTGAGAGGTCAGAGCCAGAATCAGTATGAGAGATCAGAGCCGGAATCAATATGAGACGTCAGAGCCGGAATCAGTATGAGAGGTCAGAGCCGGAATCAATGTGAGAGGTCAGAGCCGGAATCAGACTGAGAGGTCAGAGCCGGAAACAGACTGAGAGGTTAGAGCCAGAAGCAGTCTGAGAGGTCAGAGCCAGAATTAGTCTGAGAGATCAGAGCCAGAATTAGTCTCAGAGGTCAGAGCCAGAATCAGTATGAGAGGTCAGAGCCAGAATCAGTATGAGAGGTCAGAGCCAGAATCAGTATGAGAGATCAGAGCAAGAATCAGTATGAGAGGTCAGAACCAGAATCTATATGAGAGATCAGAACCAGAATCAATATCAGAGATCAGAGCCAGAATCAGTATGAGAGGTCAGAGCCGGAATCAGACTGAGAGATCAGAGCCAGAATCAGTATGAGAAGTCAGAGCCAGAATCAGTATGAGAAGTCAGAGCCAGAATCGGTAAGAGAGGTCAGAGCCAGAAGAAATATGAGATATCAGAGCCAGAATCAGTCTGAGAGGTCAGAGCCAGAATCAGTATGAGAAGTCAGAGCCAGAATCTGTCTGAGAAGTCAGAGCCAGAATCTGTCTGAGAGGTCAGAGCCAGAATCAGTCTGAGAGGTCAGAGCCAGAATCAGTCTGAGAGGTCAGAGCCAGAATCAGTATGAGAAGTCAGAGCCAGAATCAGTCTGAGAGGTCAGAGCCAGAAGCAGTCTGAGAGGTCAGAGCCAGAAGCAGTCTGAGAGGTCAGAGCCAGAAGCAGTCTGAGAGGTCAGAGCCAGAAGCAGTCTGAGAGGTCAGAGCCGGAAGAAGTATAAGACGTCAGAGCCAGAAGCAGTCTGAGAGGTCAGAGCCAGAATCAATCTGAGAGGTCAGAGCCAGAAGCAGTCAAAGCCAGACTGATTCTGGCTCTGACCTCTCATACTGATTCTGGCTCTGACCTCTAGGACTGATTCTGGCTCTGACTCTCAGACTGATTCTAGCTCTGACCTCTCATACTGATTCTGGCTCTGACCTCTCATACTGATTCTCGCTCTGACTCTCAGACTGATTCTGGCTCTGACCTCTCATACTGATTCTGGCTCTGACCTCTCATACTGATTCCGGCTCTGATCTCTCAGTCTGATTCCGGCTCTGACCTCTCATATTGATTCCGGCTCTGACCTCTCATACTGATTCTGGCTCTGATCTCTGATATTGATTCTGGCTCTGATCTCTCATACTAATTCTTGCTCTGACCTCTCAAAATGATTCTGGCTCTGACCTCTCAGTCTGATTCCGGCTCTGACTTCTTGGACTGATTCTGGCTCTGACCTCTCAGACTGCTTCTGGCGCTGATGTCTCATACTGCTTCTGGCTCTGACCTCTCATATTGATTCCAGCTCTGACCTTTCATACTGCTTCTGGCTCTGTCCTCTCATACTGATACTGGCATTGATCTCTCATACTGATTCTGGCTCTGACCTCTCATACTGATTCCAGTTCTGACCTTTCATACTACTTCTAGCTTTGACCTCTCAGACTGATTCTGGCTCTGACCTCTCAGACTGATTCTGGCTCTGACCTCTCAGACTGATTCTGGCTCTGACCTCTCAGACTGATTCTGGCTCTGACCTCTCAGATTGATTCTGGCTCTGACCTCTGAGACTGATTCTGGTTCTGACCTCTCAGACTGCTTCTGGCTCTGATGTCTCATACTGTTTCTGGCTCTGACCTCTCATACTGATTCTGGCACTGATCTCTCATACTGATTCTGGCTCTGACCTCTCATACTAATTCCGGTTCTGACCTTTCATACTACTTCTGGCTCTGACCTCTCAGACTGATTCTGGCTCTGACCTCTCAGACTGATTCTGGCTCTGACCGCTCAGACTGATTCTGGCTCTGATCGCTCAGACTGATTCTGGCTCTGACCTCTCAAACTGATTCTGGCTCTGACCTCTCAGACTGATTCTGCCTCTGACTGCTCAGACTGATTCTGGCTCTGACTTCTCATACTGATTCTGGCTCTGACTTCTCATACTGATTCTGGCTCTGACCTCTCAGACTGATTCTGGCTCTGATCTCTCATACTGATTCTGGCTCTGACGTCTCATACTGCTTCTGGCTCTGACCTCTCAGACTGATTCTGGTTCTGACCTCTCAGTCTGATTCCGGCTCTGACCTCTCAGTCTGATTCTGGCTCTGACCTCTCAGACTGCTTCTGACTCTGACCTCTCAGACTGCTTCTGGCTCTGACCTCTCAGTCTGATTCTGGCTCTGACCTCTCATACTGATTCTGGCTCTGACCTTTCAGACTGCTTCTGGCTCTGACATCTCATACTTCTTCTGGCTCTTACCTCTCAGACTGATTCTGGCTCTGACTTCTCATACTGATTCTGGCTCTGACCTCTTAGACTGATTCTTGCTCTGATCTCTCATACTGATTCTGGCTCTGACCTCTCATACCTATTCTGGCTCTGACCTCTCAGACTGAGCCAGAATCAGTCTGAGAGGTCAGAGCCAGAATCAGTCTGAGAGGTCAGAGCCAGAATCAGTATGAGAAGTCAGAGCCAGAATCAGTCTGAGAGGTCAGAGGCAGAATCAGTCTGAGAGGTCAGAGCCAGAAGCAGTCTGAGAGGTCAGAGCCAAAATCAGTCTGAGAGGTCAGAGCCAGAATCAGTCTGAGAGGTTAGAGCCAGAATCAGTATAAGAGGTCAGAGCCAGAATCAGTGTGAGAGGTCAGAGCCAGAATTAGTATGAGAGGTCAGAGCCAGAATCAGTATGAGAGGTCGGAGCCAGAATCAGTATGAGAGGTCAGAGCCAGAATCAGTATGAGAGGTCAGAGCCAGAATCAGTATGAGAGGTCAGAGCCAGAATCAGACTGAGCGGTAAGAGCCAGAATCAGACAAAGAGGTCAGAGCCAGAATCAGTCTGAGAGGTCAGAGCCAGAATCGGTATGAGAGGTTAGAGCCAGAAGCGGTATGAAAGGTCAGAGCCAGAATCAGTATGAGAGATCAGAGCCAGAATCAGTATGAGAGGTCAGAGCCAGAATCAGTATGAGAGTTCAGAGCCAGAATCATTATGAGAGGTCAGAGCCAGAATCAGACTGAGAGGTCAGAGCCAGAATCAGTCTGAGAGGTCAGAGCCAGAATCGGTATGAGAGGTCAGAGCCAGAATCAGTCTGAGAGGTCAGAGCCAGAATCGGTATGAGAGGACAGAACCAGAAGCAGTATGAGAGATCAGAGCCAGAATCACTCTGAGAGGTCAGAGCCGGAATCAGTATGAGAGGACAGAGCAAGAATCAGTATGAGAGATCAGAGCCAGAATCAGTCTGAGAGGTCAGAGCCGGAATAAGTATGAGAGGTCAGAGCCAGAATCAGTATGAGAGGTCAGAGCCAGAATTAGTATGAGAGGTCAGAGCCAGAATCAGTCTGAGAGGTCAGAGCCAGAACCGGTATGGGAGGACAGAACCAGAAGCAGTATGAGAGATTTGAGCCAGAATCACTCTGAGAGGTCAGAGCTGGAATCAGTATGAGAGGACAGAGCAAGAATCAGTATGAGAGATCAGAGCCAGAATCAGTCTGAGAGGTCAGAGCTGGAATCAGTCTGAGAGGTCAGAGCCGGAATAAGTATGAGAGGTCAGAGCCAGAATCAGTATGAGAGGTCAGAGCCAGAATCAGTCTGAGAGGTCAGAGCCAGAACCGGTATGAGAGGTCAGAGCCAGAAGCGGTGTGAAAGGTCAGAACTGGAATCAGTACGAGAGGTCAGAGCCAGAATCAGTCTGAGAGGTCAGAACCAGAATCAGTCTGAGAGGTCAGAGCTAGAATCAGTATGAGAGGTCAGAGCCAGAATTAGTATGAGAGGTCAGAGCCAGAATCAGTCTGAGAGGACAGAGCCAGAATCAGTCCGAGAGGTCAGAGCCAGAAGCAGTATGAGAGGTCAGAGCCAGAAGCAGTATGAGAGGTCAGAGCCAGAATCAGTCTGAGAGGTCAGAGCCAGAATCAGTCTGAGAGGTCAGAGCCAGAATTAGAATGAGAGGTCAGAGCCAGAATCAGTCTGAGAGGACAGAGCCAGAATCGGTATGAGAGGTTAGAGCCAGAAGCAGTATGAGAGGTCAGAGCCAGAAGCAGTATGAGAGGTCAGAGCCCGGATTTAGACTGAGAGGTGAGAGCCGGAATCAGACTGAGAGAACAGAGCCAGATTCAGACTCAGAGGCCAGAGCCGGAATCAGTATGAGTGGTCAGAGCCAGAATCAGACTGAGAGGTCAGAGCCAGAATCAGACTGAGAGGTCAGAGCCAGAATCAGTCTGAGAGGTCAGAGTCAGAATCAGTATGAGAGATCAGCGCCGGAAATCAGTATGAGAGGTCAGAGCCAGAATCAGTATGAGAGGTCAGAGCAAGAATAATTATGAGAGGTCAGAGCCAGAATCAGTCTGAAAGGTCAGAGCCAGAATCAATATGAGAGGTCAGAGCCAGAATCAGTCTGAGAGGTCAGAGCCAGAATCAGTCTGAGAGGTCAGAGCCAGAATCAGTATGAGAGGTCAGAGCCAGAATCAGTATGAGAGGTCAGAGCCAGAATCAGTATGAGAGGTCAGAGCCAGAATCAGTATGAGAGGTCAGAACCAGAATCAGACTGAGAGGTGAGAGCTAGAATCAGTCTGAGAGGTCAGAGCCAGAATTAATATGAGAGGAAAGAGCCAGAATCAGACTGAGAGGTCAGAGCCAGAAATAGTATGAGAGGTCAGAGCCAGAATCAGTATGAGAGTTCAGAGCCAGAATCAGTCTGAGAGGACAGAGCCAGAATCAGTCTGAGAGGTCAGAGCCAGAATCAGTATGAGAGGTCAGAGCCAGAATCAGTCTGAGAGGTCAGAGCCAGAATCAGTCTGAGAGGTAAGAACCGGAATTAGTCTAAGAGGTCAGAGCCAGAAGCAGTATGAGATGTCAGATCCAGAATCAGTCTGAGAGGTCAGAGCCAGAATCAGTCTGAAAGGACAGAGCCAGAATCAGACTGAGAGGTCAGAGCCAGAATCAGTCTGAGAGGTCAGAGCCAGAATCAGTATGAGAGGTCAGAGCCAGAATCAGTATAAAAGGTCAGAGCCAGAATCAGTATGAGAGGTCAGAGCCAGAATCAGTATGAAAGGTCAGAGCCAGAATCAGTATGAGTGGTCAGAGCAAGAATCAGTCTGAGAGGTCAGAGCCATAATTAGTATGAGAGGTCAGAGCCAGAATCAGTCTGAGAGGTCAGAGCCAGAATAAGTATGAGAAGTCAGAGCCAGAATCAGTATGAGAGGTCAGAACCAGAATCATTCTGAGACGTCAGAGCCAGAATCAGTCTGAGAGGTCGGAGCCATAATTAGTATGAGAGGTCAGAGCCAGAGTCAGACTGAGAGGTCAGAGCCAGAATCAGTATGAGAGGTCAGAGCCAGAATCAGTCTGAGAGGTCAGAGCCAGAATCAGTCTGAGAGGTCAGAGCCGGAATCAGTCTAAGAGGTCAGAGCCAGAAGCAGTATGAGATGTCAGAGCCAGAATCAGTCTGAGAGGTCAGAGCCAGAATTAGTATGAGAGGTCAGAGCCAGAATCAGTCTGAAAGGACAGAGCCAGAATCAGACTGAGAGGTCAGAGCCAGAATCAGTCTGAGAGGTCAGAGCCAGAATCAGTATGAGAGGTCAGAGCCAGAATCAGTATAAAAGGTCAGAGCCAGAATCAGTATGAGAGGTCAGAGCCAGAATCAGTATGAAAGGTCAGAGCCAGAATCAGTATGAGTGGTCAGAGCAAGAATAAGTCTGAGAGGTCAGAGCCATAATTAGTATGAGAAGTCAGAGCCAGAATCAGTATGAGAAGTCAGAGCCAGAATCAGTATGAGAGGTGAGAACCAGAATCATTCTGAGACGTCAGAGCCAGAATCAGTCTGAGAGGTCAGAGCCAGAATTAGTATGAGAGGTCAGAGCCAGAATCAGACTGAGTGGTCAGAGCCAGAATCAGTCTGAGTGGTCAGAGCCATAATCAGTATGAGAGGTAAGAGCCAGAATAAGACCGAGAGGTCAGAGCCAGAATCGGTATGAGAGGTCAGAGCCGGAAGCAGTATGAAAGGTCAGAACTTGAATCAGTATGAGAGGTCAGAGCCAGAATCAGTATGAGAGGTCAGAGCCAGAATTAGTACGAGAGGTCAGAGCCAGAATCAGTCTGAGAGGACAGAGCCAGAATCAGTCCGAGAGGTCAGAGCCAGAATCAGTATGAGAGGTCAGAGCCAGAATCAGTATGAGAGGTCAGAGCCAGAATCAGTCTGAGAGATCATAGCCAGAATTAGTCTGAGAGGTCATAGCCAGAATCAGTATGAGAGGTTAGAGCCAGAATCAGTATAAGAGGTCAGAGCCAGAATCAGTATGAGAGGTCAGAGCCAGAATTAGTATGAGAGGTCAGAGCCAGAATCAGTATGAGAGGTCGGAGCCAGAATCAGTATGAGAGGTCAGAGCTAGAATCAGTATGAGAGGTCAGAGCCAGAATCAGTATGAGAGGTCAGAGCCAGAATCAGACTGAACGGTAAGAGCCAGAATCAGACAAAGAGGTCAGAGCCAGAATCAGTCTGAGAGGTCAGAGCCAGAATCGGTATGAGAGGTTAGAGCCAGAATCAGTATGAGAGGTCAGAGCCAGAATCGGTATGAGAGATCAGAGCCAGAATCAGTATGAGAGATCAGAGCCAGAATCAGTATGAGAGGTCAGAGCCAGAATCATTATGAGAGGTCAGAGCCAGAATCAGACTGAGAGGTCAGAGCCAGAATCAGTCTGAGAGGTCAGAGCCAGAATCAGTCTGAGAGGTCAGAGCCAGAATCGGTATGAGAGGTCAGAGCCAGAATCAGTCTGAGAGGTCAGAGCCAGAATCGGTATGAGAGGACAGAACCAGAAGCAGTATGAGAGATCAGAGCCAGAATCACTCTGAGAGGTCAGAGCCGGAATCAGTATGAGAGGACAGAGCAAGAATCAGTATGAGAGATCAGAGCCAGAATCAGTCTGAGAGGTCAGAGCTGGAATCAGTCTGAGAGGTCAGAGCCGGAATAAGTATGAGAGGTCAGAGCCAGAATCAGTATGAGAGGTCAGAGCCAGAATTAGTATGAGAGGTCAGAGCCAGAATCAGTCTGAGAGGTCAGAGCCAGAACCGGTATGAGAGGTCAGAGCCAGAAGCGGTGTGAAAGGTCAGAACTGGAATCAGTACGAGAGGTCAGAGCCAGAAGCAGTCTGAGAGGTCAAAACCAGAATCAGTCTGAGAGGTCAGAGCCAGAATCAGTATGAGAGGTCAGAGCCAGAATCAGTCTGAGAGGTCAGAGCCAGAATTAGAATGAGAGGTCAGAGCCAGAATCAGTCTGAGAGGACAGAGCCAGAATCAGTCTGAGAGGTCAGAGCCAGAATCGGTATGAGAGGTTAGAGCCAGAAGCAGTATGAGAGGTCAGAGCCAGAAGCAGTATGAGAGGTCAGAGCCCGGATTTAGACTGAGAGGTGAGAGCCGGAATCAGACTGAGAGAACAGAGCCAGAATCAGACTGAGAGGCCAGAGCCGGAATCAGTATGAGTGGTCAGAGCCAGAATCAGACTGAGAGGTCAGAGCCAGAATCAGACTGAGAGGTTAGAGCCAGAATCAGTCTGAGATGTCAGAGTCAGAATCAGTAAGAAAGATCAGAGCCAGAAATCAGTATGAGAGGTCAGAGCCAGAATCAGTATGAGAGGTCAGAGCAAGAATAATTATGAGAGGTCAGAGCCAGAATCAGTCTGAAAGGTCAGAGTCAGAATCAATATGAGAGGTCAGAGCCAGAATCAGTCTGAGAGGTCAGAGCCAGAATCAGTATGAGAGGTCAGAGCCAGAATCAGTATGAGAGGTCAGAGCCAGAATCAGTATGAGAGGTCAGAACCAGAATCAGACTGAGAGGTGAGAGCTAGAATCAGTCTGAGAGGTCAGAGCCAGAATTAATATGAGAGGTAAAAGCCAGAATCAGACTGAGAGGTCAGAGCCAGAAATAGTATGAGAGGTCAGAGCCAGAATCAGTCTGAGAGGACAGAGCCAGAATCAGTCTGAGAGGTCAGAGCCAGAATCAGTATGAGAGGTCAGAGCCAGAATCAGTCTGAGAGGTCAGAGCCAGAATCAGTCTGAGAGGTAAGAACCGGAATTAGTCTAAGAGGTCAGAGCCAGAAGCAGTATGAGATGTCAGAGCCAGAATCAGTCTGAGAGGTCAGAGCCAGAATTAGTATGAGAGGTCAGAGCCAGAATCAGTCTGAAAGGACAGAGCCAGAATCAGACTGAGAGGTCAGAGCCAGAATCAGTCTGAGAGGTCAGAGCCAGAATCAGTATGAGAGGTCAGAGCCAGAATCAGTATAAAAGGTCAGAGCCAGAATCAGTATGAGAGGTCAGAGCCAGAATCAGTATGAAAGGTCAGAGCCAGAATCAGTATGAGTGGTCAGAGCAAGAATCAGTCTGAGAGGTCAGAGCCATAATTAGTATGAGAGGTGAGAGCCAGAATCAGTCTGAGAGGTCAGAGCCAGAATAAGTATGAGAAGTCAGAGCCAGAATCAGTATGAGAGGTCAGAACCAGAATCATTCTGAGACGTCAGAGCCAGAATCAGTCTGACTGGTCAGAGCCAGAATTAGTATGAGAGGTCAGAGCCAGAGTCAGACTGAGAGGTCAGAGCCAGAATCAGTGTGAGAGGTCAGAGCCAGAATCAGTCTGAGAGGTCAGAGCCAGAATCAGTCTGAGAGGTCAGAACCGGAATCAGTCTAAGAGGTCAGAGCCAGAAGCAGTATGAGATGTAAGAGCCAGAATCAGTCTGAGAGGTCAGAGCCAGAATTAGTATGAAAGGTCAGAGCCAGAATCAGTCTGAAAGGACAGAGCCAGAATCAGACTGAGAGGTCAGAGCCAGAATCAGTCTGAGAGGTCAGAGCGAGAATCAGTATGAGAGGTCAGAGCCAGAATCAGTATAAAAGGTCAGAGCCAGAATCAGTATGAGAGGTCAGAGCCAGAATCAGTATAAAAGGTCAGAGCCAGAATCAGTATGAGTGGTCAGAGCAAGAATAAGTCTGAGAGGTCAGAGCCATAATTAGTATGAGAGGTCAGAGCCAGAATCAGTCTGAGAGGTCAGAGCCAGAATAAGTATGAGAAGTCAGAGCCAGAATCAGTATGAGAGGTGAGAACCAGAATCATTCTGAGACGTCAGAGCCAGAATCAGTCTGAGAGGTCAGAGGCAGAATTAGTATGAGAGGTCAGAGCCAGAATCAGACTGAGTGGTCAGAGCCAGAATCAGTCTGAGTGGTCAGAGCCATAATCAGTATGAGAGGTAAGAGCCAGAATCAGACCGAGAGGTCAGAGCCAGAATCGGTATGAGAGGTCAGAGCCGGAAGCAGTATGAAAGGTCAGAACTTGAATCAGTATGAGAGGTCAGAGCCAGAATCAGTATGACAGTTCAGAGCCAGAATTAGTACGAGAGGTCAGAGCCAGAATCAGTCTGAGAGGACAGAGCCAGAATCAGTCCGAGAGGTCAGAGCCAGAATCAGTATGAGAGGTCAGAGCCAGAATCAGTATGAGAGGTCAGAGCCAGAATCAGTATGAGAGGTCAGAGTCAGAATCTGTCTGAGAGGTCAGAGCAAGAATTAGTATGAGAGGTCAGAGCCAGAATCAGTCTGAGAGGACAGAGCCAGAATCAGTCTGAGAGGTCAGAGCCAGAATCGGTATGAGAGGTCAGAGCCAGAAGCAGTATGAGAGGTCAGAGCCAGAAGCAGTATGAGAGGTCAGAGCCAGAATCAGTATGAGAGGTCAGAGCCAGAATTAGTACGAGAGGTCAGAGCAAGAATCAGTCTGAGAGGATAGAGCCAGAATCAGTCCGAGAGGTCAGAGCCAGAATCAGTATGAGAGGTCAGAGCCAGAATCAGTATGAGAGGTCAGAGCCAGAAGCAGTATGACAGGTGAGAGCCAGAATCAGTCTGAGAGGTCGGAGCCAGAATCAGTCTGAGAGGTCAGAGCCAGAATTAGTATGAGAGGTCAGAGCCAGAATCGGTCTGAGAGGTCAGAGCCAGAATCGGTATGAGAGGTCAGAGCCAGAAGCAGTATGAGAGGTCAGAGCCAGAAGCAGTATGAGAGGTCAGAGCCCGGAATTAGACTGAGAGGTGAGAGCCGGAATCAGACTGAGAGAACAGAGCCAGAATCAGACTGAGAGGTCAGAGCCAGAATCAGACTGAGAGGTCAGAGCCAGAATCAGTCTGAGAGGTCAAAGCCAGAATCAGAATGAGAGGTCAGAGCCAGAATCAGTATGAGAGGTCAGGGCCAGAATCAGTATGAAAGGTCAGAGCCAGAATCAGTATGAAAGGTCAGAGCCAGAATCAGTATGAAAGGTCAGAGCCAAAATCAGTCTGAGAGGTCAGAGCCGGAATCAGACTGAAAGGTCAGAGCCGGAATCAGTCTGAGAGGTCAGAGCCATAATCGGTATGAGAGGTCAGAGCCAGAAGCAGTATGAGAGGTCAGAGCCCGGAATTAGACTGAGAGGTCAGAGCCAGAATCAGTCTGAGAGGTCAGAGCCAGAATCAGTATGAGAGGTCAGAGCAAGAATCAGTATGAAACGTCAGAGCCAGAATCTGTATGAAAGGTCAGAGCCAGAATCAGTCTGAGAGGTCAGAGCCGGAATCAGACTGAAAGGTCAGAGCCAGAATCAGTATGAAAGGTCAGAGCCAGAATCAGTCTGAGATGTCAGAGCCAGAATTAGTATGAGAGGTCAGAGCCAGAATCAGTATAAAAAGTCAGAGCCAGAATCAGTATGAGAGGTCAGAGCCAGAATCAGTATGAAAGGTCAGAGCCAGAATCAGTATGACTGGTCAGAGCAAGAATCAGTCTGAGAGGTCAGAGCCATAATTAGTATGAGAGGTCAGAGCCAGAATCAGTCTGAGAGGTCAGAGCCAGAATAATTATGAGAAGTCAGAGCCAGAATCAGTATGAGAGGTCAGAACCAGAATCATTCTGAGACGTCAGAGCCAGAATCAGTCTGAATGGTCAGAGCCAGAATTAGTATGAGAGGTCAGAGCCAGAGTCAGACTGAGAGGTCAGAGCCAGAATCAGTATGAGAGGTCAGAGCCAGAATCAGTCTGAGAGGTCAGAGCCAGAATCAGTCTGAGAGGTCAGAACCGGAATCAGTCTAAGAGGTCAGAGCCAGAAGCAGTATGAGATGTCAGAGCCAGAATCAGTCTGAGAGGTCAGAGCCAGAATCAGTCTGAAAGGACACAGCCAGAATCAGACTGAGAGGTCAGAGCCAGAATCAGTCTGAGAGGTCAGAGCTAGAATCAGTATGAGAGGTCAGAGCCAGAATCAGTATAAAAGGTCAGAGCCAGAATCAGTATGAGTGGTCAGAGCAAGAATAAGTCTGAGAGGTCAGAGCCATAATTAGTATGAGAGGTCAGAGCCAGAATCAGTCTGAGAGGTCAGAGCCAGAATAAGTATGAGAAGTCAGAGCCAGAATCAGTATGAGAGGTGAGAACCAGAATCATTCTGAGACGTCAGAGCCAGAATCAGTCTGAGAGGTCAGAGGCAGAATTAGTATGAGAGGTCAGAGCCAGAATCAGACTGAGTGGTCAGAGCCAGAATCAGTCTGAGTGGTCAGAGCCATAATCAGTATGAGAGGTAAGAGCCAGAATCAGACCGAGAGGTCAGAGCCAGAATCGGTATGAGAGGTCAGAGCCGGAAGCAGTATGAAAGGTCAGAACTTGAATCAGTATGAGAGGTCAGAGCCAGAATCAGTATGAGAGGTCAGAGCCAGAATTAGTACGAGAGGTCAGAGCCAGAATCAGTCTGAGAGGACAGAGCCAGAATCAGTCCGAGAGGTCAGAGCCAGAATCAGTATGAGAGGTCAGAGCCAGAATCAGTATGAGAGGTCAGAGCCAGAATCTGTCTGAGAGGTCAGAGCAAGAATTAGTATGAGAGGTCAGAGCCAGAATCAGTCTGAGAGGACAGAGCCAGAATCAGTCTGAGAGGTCAGAGCCAGAATCGGTATGAGAGGTCAGAGCCAGAAGCAGTATGAGAGGTCAGAGCCAGAAGCAGTATGAGAGGTCAGAGCCAGAATCAGTATGAGAGGTCAGAGCCAGAATTAGTACGAGAGATCGGAGCAAGAATCAGTCTGAGAGGATAGAGCCAGAATCAGTCCGAGAGGTCAGAGCCAGAATCAGTATGAGAGGTCAGAGCCAGAATCAGTATGAGAGGTCAGAGCCAGAAGCAGTATGACAGGTGAGAGCCAGAATCAGTCTGAGAGGTCGGAGCCAGAATCAGTCTGAGAGGTCAGAGCCAGAATTAGTATGAGAGGTCAGAGCCAGAATCGGTCTGAGAGGTCAGAGCCAGAATCGGTATGAGAGGTCAGAGCCAGAAGCAGTATGAGAGGTCAGAGCCAGAAGCAGTATGAGAGGTCAGAGCCCGGAATTAGACTGAGAGGTCAGAGCCGGAATCAGACTGAGAGATCAGAGCCAGAATCAGACTGAGAGGTCAGAGCCAGAATCAGACTGAGAGGTCAGAGCCAGAATCAGTCTGAGAGGTCAAAGCCAGAATCAGAATGAGAGGTCAGAGCCAGAATCAGTATGAGAGGTCAGAGCCAGAATCAGTATGAGAGGTCAGGGCCAGAATCAGTATGAAAGGTCAGAGCAAGAATCAGTATGAAAGGTCAGAGCCAGAATCAGTCTGAGAGGTCAGAGCCGGAATCAGACTGAAAGGTCAGAGCCGGAATCAGTCTGAGAGGTCAGAGCCATAATCGGTATGAGAGGTCAGAGCCAGAAGCAGTATGAGAGGTCAGAGCCCGGAATTAAACTGAGAGGTCAGAGCTGGAATCAGACTGAGCGGTCAGAGCCAGAATCAGACTGAGAGGTCAGAGCCTGAATCAGACTGAGAGGTCAGAGCCAGAATCAGTCTGAGAGGTCAGAGCCAGAATCAGTATGAGAGGTCAGAGCAAGAATCAGTATGAAACGTCAGAGCCAGAATCTGTATGAAAGGTCAGAGCCAGAATCAGTCTGAGAGGTCAGAGCCGGAATCAGACTGAAAGGTCAGAGCCAGAATCAGTATGAAAGGTCAGAGCCAGAATCAGTCTGAGATGTCAGAGCCAGAATCAGTCTGAGAGGTCAGAGCCAGAATTACTATGAGAGGTCAGAGCCAGAATCAGTCTGGCTCCGACCTCTCAGACTGCTTCTGGCTCTGACCTCTCAGATTGATTCTGGCTCTGACCTCTCATACTGATTCTGGCTCTGATCTCTCAGTCTGATTCCGGCTCTGACCTCTCAGTCTGATTCCGGCTCTGACCTCTCACATTGATTCCGGCTCTGACCTCTCATACTGATTCTGGCTCTGATCTCTGATATTGATTCTGGCTCTGATCTCTCATATAGATTCTGGTTCTGACCTCTCATACTGATTCTTGCTCTGATCTCTCATACTGATTTTGGCTCTGACCTCTCATACTGATACTGGCTCTGACCTCTCATACTGATTCTGGCTCTGACCTCTCATACTGATTCTGGCTCTGACCTCTCATACTGATTCTGGCTCTGACCTCTCATACTGATTCTGGCTCTGACCTCTCAGTCTGATTCAGGCTCTGACCTCTCAGTCTGATTCTGGCTCTGACCGCTCAGTCTGATTCCAGCTCTGACCAGTATGAGAGGTCAGAGCCAGAAACAGTATGAGACATCAGAGCCAGAAGCAGTCTGAGAGGTCAGAACCAGAATCAGTCTCAGAGGTCAGAGCCAGAATCAATCTGAGAGGTCAGAGCCAGAATCTGTCCGAGAGGTCAGAGCCAGAATCAGTCTGAGAGGTCAGAGCCAGAATCAGTTTGAGAGGTCAAAGCCAGAAGTAGTATGAAAGGTCAGAACTGGAATGAGTATGAGAGGTCAGAGCCAGAATCAGTATGAGAAGTCAGAGCCAGAATCAGTCTGAGAGGTCAGAGGCAGATTCAGTCTGAGACGTCAGAGCCAGAATCAGTTTGAGAGGTCAGAGTCAGAATCAGTCTGAGAGGTCAGAGCCAGAATCAGTCTGAGAGGTCAGAGCCAGAATCAGTCTGAGAGGTCAAAGCCAGAAGTAGTATGAAAGGTCAGAACTGGAATGAGTATGAGAGGTCAGAGCCAGAATCATTATGAGAGATCAATGCCAGTATCAGTATGAGAGGACAGAGCCAGAAGCAGTATGAAAGGTCAGAGCCGGAATCAATATGAGAGGTCAGAGCAAGAAGCAGTATGAGACATCAGCGCCAGAAGCAGTCTGAGAGGTCAGAGCCAGAATCATTCTGAGAGGTCAGAGTCAGAATCAGTATGAGAGTTCAGAGCCAGAATCAGTCTGAGAGGTCAGAGCAAGAATTAGTATGAGAGATCAGAGCCAGAATCAATATCAGAGATCAGAGCCAGAATCAGTATGAGAGGTCAGAGCCGGAATCAATATGAGAGGTCAGAGCCGGAATCAGACTGAGAGATCAGAGCCGGAATCAAAATGAGAGGTCAGAGCCAGAACCAGTATGATAGGTCAGAGCCAGAATCAGTCTGAGAGTCAGAGCCAGAATCAGTATGAGAGGTCAGAGCCAGAATCAGTATGAGAGGTCAGAGCTAGAATCAGTCTGAGATTCAGAGCCAGAATCAGTCCTAGAGGTCAGAGCCAGAATCAGTATGAGAGGTCAGAGCCAGAATCAGTCTGGCTCCGACTGCTTCTGGCTCTGACCTCTCAGATTGATTCTGGCTCTGACCTCTCATACTGATTCTGGCTCTGACCTCTCAGACTGCTTCTGGCTCTGACCTCTCAGACTGCTTCTGGCTCTGACCTCTCAGACTGCTTCTGGCTCTGACCTCTCAGACTGCTTCTGGCTCTGAGCTCTCAGACTGATTCTGGCTCTGACCTCTCAGACTGATTCTGGCTCTGACTTCTCATACTGATTCTGGATCTGACCTCTCAGACTGATTCTGGATCTGACTTCTCAGACAGATTCTGGCTCTGACTTCTCATACTGATTCTGGCTCTGACCTCTCAGACTGATTCTGGCTCTGATATCTCATATTTCTTCTGGCTCTGACCTCTCATACTGATTCTGGCTCTGACTTCTCATACTGATTCTGGCTCTGACTTCTCATACTGATTCTGGCTCTGACTTCTCATACTGATTCTGGCTCTGATCTCTCAGTCTGATTCCGGCTCTGACCTCTCATATTGATTCCGGCTCTGACCTCTCATACTGATTCTGGCTCTGATCTCTGATATTGATTCTGGCTCTGATCTCTCATATAGATTCTGGTTCTGACCTCTGATACTGATTCTTGCTCTTATCTCTCATACTGATTCTGGCTCTGACCTCTCATTATGATTCTGGCTCTGACCTCTCATACTGATTCTGGCTCTCACCTCTGAGAGTAATTCTGGCTCTGATCTCTCAGACTAATTCTGGCTCTGACCTCTCTGACTGATTTTGGCTCTGACCTCTCAGACTGCTTCTGGCTCTGACCTCTCATACTGATTCTGGCTCTGACCTCTCAGACTGATCCTGGCTCTAACCTCTCAGTCTGATTCCGGCTCTGACCTCTGAGTCTGATTCCGGCTCTGACCTCTCACATTGATTCCGGCTCTGACCTCTCATACTGATTCCGGCTCTGACCTCTCATATTGATTCCGGCTCTGATCTCTCATACTGATTCTGGCTCTGACCTCTCAGACTGATTCTGGCTCAGTTTGAGAGGTCAGAGCCAGAATCGGTATGAGAGGTCAGAGCCAGAATCAGTATGAGAGCTCAGAGCAAGAATCAGTATGAGAGGTCAGAGCCAGAATCAGTATGAGAGGTCAGAGCCAGAATCAGTATGAGAGGTCAGAGCCAGAATCAGTCAGAGAGGTAAGAGCCAGAAGAAGTATGAGATGTCAGAGCCAGAATCAGTATGAGAGGTCAGAGCCAGAATCAGACTGAGAGGTCAGAGCCAGAAGCAGTCTGAGAGGTCAGAGCCAGAATCAGTATGAGAGGTCAGAGCCAGAATCAGACTGAGAGGTCAGAGCCGGAATCAGACTGAGAGGTCAGAGCCAGAATCAGTCTGAGAGGTCAGAGCCAGAAGCAGTATGAGACGTCAGAGCCAGAATCAGTATGAGAGATCAGAGCAAGAATCTGTATGAGAGGTCAGAACCAGAATCTATATGAGAGATCAGAGCCAGAATCAATATCAGAGATAAGAGCCAGAATCAGTATGAGAGGTCAGAGCCGGAATCAATATGAGAGGTCAGAGCCGGAATCAGACTGAGAGATCAGAGCCAGAATCAGTATGAGAAGTCAGAGCCAGAATCAGTATGAGAGGTCAGAGCCAGAAGAAGTATGAGATGTCAGAGCCAGAAGCAGTCTGAGACGTCAGAGCCAGAATGAGTATGAGAGATCAGTGCCAGAATCAGTATGAGAGGTCAGAGTCAGAAATAGTCTGAGAGGTCAGAACCAGAAATGGTCTGAGAGGTCAGAGCCAGAATCAGTCTGAGAGATCAGAGCCAGAATCAGTATGAGAGGTCAGAGTCAGAAATTGTCTGAGAGGTCAGAACCAGAAATGGTCTGAGAGGTCAGAGCCAGAATCAGTCTGAGAGATCAGAGCCAGAATCAGTCTGAGAGATCAGAGCCAGAAGTAGTATGAAAGGTCAGAACCGGAATTAGTATGAGAGGTCAGAGCCAGAATCAGTATGACAGATCAGTGCCAGAATCAGTATGAGAGGTCAGAGTCAGAAGCAGTATGAAAGGTCAGAGCCGGAATAAGTCTGAGAGGTCAGAGCCAGAATCAGTCTGAGAGGTCAGAGCCAGAATCAGTCTGAGATCAGAGCCAGAATCAGTATGAGAGGTCAGAGCCAGAATCAGTATGAGAGGTCAGAGCCAGAATCAGTATGAGAGATCAGAGCAAGAATCAGTATGAGAGGTCAGAACCAGAATCTATATGAGAGATCAGAACCAGAATCAATATCAGAGATCAGAGCCAGAATCAGTATGAGAGGTCAGAGCCGGAATCAGACTGAGAGATCAGAGCCAGAATCAGTATGAGAAGTCAGAGCCAGAATCAGTATGAGAAGTCAGAGCCAGAATCGGTAAGAGAGGTCAGAGCCAGAAGAAATATGAGATATCAGAGCCAGAATCAGTCTGAGAGGTCAGAGCCAGAATCAGTATGAGAAGTCAGAGCCAGAATCTGTCTGAGAAGTCAGAGCCAGAATCTGTCTGAGAGGTCAGAGCCAGAATCAGTCTGAGAGGTCAGAGCCAGAATCAGTATGAGAAGTCAGAGCCAGAATCAGTCTGAGAGGTCAGAGCCAGAAGCAGTCTGAGAGGTCAGAGCCAGAAGCAGTCTGAGAGGTCAGAGCCAGAAGCAGTCTGAGAGGTCAGAGCCAGAAGCAGTCTGAGAGGTCAGAGCCGGAAGAAGTATAAGACGTCAGAGCCAGAAGCAGTCTGAGAGGTCAGAGCCAGAATCAATCTGAGAGATCAGAGCCAGAAACAGTCAAAGCCAGACTGATTCTGGCTCTGACCTCTCATACTGATTCTGGCTCTGACCTCTAGGACTGATTCTGGCTCTGACTCTCAGACTGATTCTAGCTCTGACCTCTCATACTGATTCTGGCTCTGACCTCTCATACTGATTCTCGCTCTGACTCTCAGACTGATTCTGGCTCTGACCTCTCATACTGATTCTGGCTCTGACCTCTCATACTGATTCCGGCTCTGATCTCTCAGTCTGATTCCGGCTCTGACCTCTCATATTGATTCCGGCTCTGACCTCTTATACTGATTCTGGCTCTGATCTCTGATATTGATTCTGGCTCTGATCTCTCATACTAATTCTTGCTCTGACCTCTCAGAATGATTCTGGCTCTGACCTCTCAGTCTGATTCCGGCTCTGACTTCTTGGACTGATTCTGGCTCTGACCTCTCAGACTGCTTCTGGCGCTGATGTCTCATACTGCTTCTGGCTCTGACCTCTCAGACTGATTCTGGCTCTGACCTCTCAGATTGATTCTGGCTCTGACCTCTGAGACTGATTCTGGTTCTGACCTCTCAGACTGCTTCTGGCTCTGATGTCTCATACTGTTTCTGGCTCTGACCTCTCATACTGATTCTGGCACTGATCTCTCATACTGATTCTGGCTCTGACCTCTCATACTAATTCCGGTTCTGACCTTTCATACTACTTCTGGCTCTGACCTCTCAGACTGATTCTGGCTCTGACCTCTCAGACTGATTCTGGCTCTGATCGCTCAGACTGATTCTGGCTCTGACCTCTCAAACTGATTCTGGCTCTGACCTCTCAGACTGATTCTGCCTCTGACCGCTCAGACTGATTCTGGCTCTGACTTCTCATACTGATTCTGGCTCTGACTTCTCATACTGATTCTGGCTCTGACCTCTCAGACTGATTCTGGCTCTGATCTCTCATACTGATTCTGGCTCTGACGTCTCATACTGCTTCTGGCTCTGACCTCTCAGACTGATTCTGGCTCTGACCTCTCAGTCTGATTCCGGCTCTGACCTCTCAGTCTGATTCTGGCTCTGACCTCTCAGACTGCTTCTGACTCTGACCTCTCAGACTGCTTCTGGCTCTGACCTCTCAGTCTGATTCTGGCTCTGACCTCTCATACTGATTCTGGCTCTGACCTTTCAGACTGCTTCTGGCTCTGACATCTCATACTTCTTCTGGCTCTTACCTCTCAGACTGATTCTGGCTCTGACTTCTCATACTGATTCTGGCTCTGACCTCTTAGACTGATTCTTGCTCTGATCTCTCATACTGATTCTGGCTCTGACCTCTCAGACTGAGCCAGAATCAGTCTGAGAGGTCAGAGCCAGAATCAGTCTGAGAGGTCAGAGCCAGAATCAGTATGAGAAGTCAGAGCCAGAAGCAGTCTGAGAGGTCAGAGCCAAAATCAGTCTGAGAGGTCAGAGCCAGAATCAGTCTGAGAGGTTAGAGCCAGAATCAGTATAAGAGGTCAGAGCCAGAATCAGTATGAGAGGTCAGAGCCAGAATTAGTATGAGAGGTCAGAGCCAGAATCAGTATGAGAGGTCGAAGCCAGAATCAGTATGAGAGGTCAGAGCCAGAATCAGTATGAGAGGTCAGAGCCAGAATCAGTATGAGAGGTCAGAGCCAGAATCAGACTGAGCGGTAAGAGCCAGAATCAGACAAAGAGGTCAGAGCCAGAATCAGTCTGAGAGGTCAGAGCCAGAATCGGTATGAGAGGTTAGAGCCAGAAGCGGTATGAAAGGTCAGAGCCAGAATCAGTATGAGAGATCAGAGCCAGAATCAGTATGAGAGGTCAGAGCCAGAATCAGTATGAGAGTTCAGAGCCAGAATCATTATGAGAGGTCAGAGCCAGAATCAGACTGAGAGGTCAGAGCCAGAATCAGTCTGAGAGGTCAGAGCCAGAATCGGTATGAGAGGTCAGAGCCAGAATCAGTCTGAGAGGTCAGAGCCAGAATCGTTATGAGAGGACAGAACCAGAAGCAGTATGAGAGATCAGAGCCAGAATCACTCTGAGAGGTCAGAGCCGGAATCAGTATGAGAGGACAGAGCAAGAATCAGTATGAGAGATCAGAGCCAGAATCAGTCTGAGAGGTCAGAGCCGGAATAAGTATGAGAGGTCAGAGCCAGAATCAGTATGAGAGGTCAGAGCCAGAATTAGTATGAGAGGTCAGAGCCAGAATCAGTCTGAGAGGTCAGAGCCAGAACCGGTATGAGAGGACAGAACCAGAAGCAGTATGAGAGATTTGAGCCAGAATCACTCTGAGAGGTCAGAGCTGGAATCAGTATGAGAGGACAGAGCAAGAATCAGTATGAGAGATCAGAGCCAGAATCAGTCTGAGAGGTCAGAGCTGGAATCAGTCTGAGAGGTCAGAGCCGGAATAAGTATGAGAGGTTAGAGCCAGAATCAGTATGAGAGGTCAGAGCCAGAATCAGTATGAGAGGTCAGAGCCAGAATCAGTCTGAGAGGTCAGAGCCAGAACCGGTATGAGAGGTCAGAGCCAGAAGCGGTGTGAAAGGTCAGAACTGGAATCAGTACGAGAGGTCAGAGCCAGAATCAGTCTGAGAGGTCAGAACCAGAATCAGTCTGAGAGGTCAGAGCCAGAATCAGTATGAGAGGTCAGAGCCAGAATTAGTATGAGAGGTCAGAGCCAGAATCAGTCTGAGAGGACAGAGCCAGAATCAGTCCGAGAGGTCAGAGCCAGAAGCAGTATGAGAGGTCAGAGCCAGAAGCAGTATGAGAGGTCAGAGCCAGAATCAGTCTGAGAGGTCAGAGCCAGAATCAGTCTGAGAGGTCAGAGCCAGAATTAGAATGAGAGGTCAGAGCCAGAATCAGTCTGAGAGGACAGAGCCAGAATCGGTATGAGAGGTTAGAGCCAGAAGCAGTATGAGAGGTCAGAGCCAGAAGCAGTATGAGAGGTCAGAGCCCGGATTTAGACTGAGAGGTGAGAGCCGGAATCAGACTGAGAGAACAGAGCCAGAATCAGACTCAGAGGCCAGAGCCGGAATCAGTATGAGTGGTCAGAGCCAGAATCAGACTGAGAGGTCAGAGCCAGAATCAGACTGAGAGGTCAAAGCCAGAATCAGTCTGAGAGGTCAGAGTCAGAATCAGTATGAGAGATCAGAGCCGGAAATCAGTATGAGAGGTCAGAGCCAGAATCAGTATGAGAGGTCAGAGCAAGAATAATTATGAGAGTTCAGAGCCAGAATCAGTCTGAAAGGTCAGAGCCAGAATCAATATGAGAGGTCAGAGCCAGAATCAGTCTGAGAGGTCAGAGCCAGAATCAGTCTGAGAGGTCAGAGCCAGAATCAGTATGAGAGGTCAGAGCCAGAATCAGTATGAGAGGTCAGAGCCAGAATCAGTATGAGAGGTCAGAGCCAGAATCAGTATGAGAGGTCAGAGCCAGAATCAGTATGAGAGGTCAGAGCCAGAATCGGTATGAGAGGTCAGAGCCAGAAGCAGTATGAGAGGTCAGAGCCAGAAGCAGTATGAGAGGTCAGAGCCCGGAATTAGACTGAGAGGTGAGAGCCGGAATCAGACTGAGAGAACAGAGCCAGAATCAGACTGAGAGGTCAGAGCCAGAATCAGACTGAGAGGTCAGAGCCAGAATCAGTCTGAGAGGTCAAAGCCAGAATCAGAATGAGAGGTCAGAGCCAGAATCAGTATGAGAGGTCAGGGCCAGAATCAGTATGAAAGGTCAGAGCCAGAATCAGTATGAAAGGTCAGAGCCAGAATCAGTATGAAAGGTCAGAGCCAAAATCAGTCTGAGAGGTCAGAGCCGGAATCAGACTGAAAGGTCAGAGCCGGAATCAGTCTGAGAGGTCAGAGCCATAATCGGTATGAGAGGTCAGAGCCAGAAGCAGTATGAGAGGTCAGAGCCCGGAATTAGACTGAGAGGTCAGAGCCAGAATCAGTCTGAGAGGTCAGAGCCAGAATCAGTATGAGAGGTCAGAGCAAGAATCAGTATGAAACGTCAGAGCCAGAATCTGTATGAAAGGTCAGAGCCAGAATCAGTCTGAGAGGTCAGAGCCGGAATCAGACTGAAAGGTCAGAGCCAGAATCAGTATGAAAGGTCAGAGCCAGAATCAGTCTGAGATGTCAGAGCCAGAATTAGTATGAGAGGTCAGAGCCAGAATCAGTATAAAAAGTCAGAGCCAGAATCAGTATGAGAGGTCAGAGCCAGAATCAGTATGAAAGGTCAGAGCCAGAATCAGTATGACTGGTCAGAGCAAGAATCAGTCTGAGAGGTCAGAGCCATAATTAGTATGAGAGGTCAGAGCCAGAATCAGTCTGAGAGGTCAGAGCCAGAATAATTATGAGAAGTCAGAGCCAGAATCAGTATGAGAGGTCAGAACCAGAATCATTCTGAGACGTCAGAGCCAGAATCAGTCTGAATGGTCAGAGCCAGAATTAGTATGAGAGGTCAGAGCCAGAGTCAGACTGAGAGGTCAGAGCCAGAATCAGTATGAGAGGTCAGAGCCAGAATCAGTCTGAGAGGTCAGAGCCAGAATCAGTCTGAGAGGTCAGAACCGGAATCAGTCTAAGAGGTCAGAGCCAGAAGCAGTATGAGATGTCAGAGCCAGAATCAGTCTGAGAGGTCAGAGCCAGAATCAGTCTGAAAGGACACAGCCAGAATCAGACTGAGAGGTCAGAGCCAGAATCAGTCTGAGAGGTCAGAGCTAGAATCAGTATGAGAGGTCAGAGCCAGAATCAGTATAAAAGGTCAGAGCCAGAATCAGTATGAGTGGTCAGAGCAAGAATAAGTCTGAGAGGTCAGAGCCATAATTAGTATGAGAGGTCAGAGCCAGAATCAGTCTGAGAGGTCAGAGCCAGAATAAGTATGAGAAGTCAGAGCCAGAATCAGTATGAGAGGTGAGAACCAGAATCATTCTGAGACGTCAGAGCCAGAATCAGTCTGAGAGGTCAGAGGCAGAATTAGTATGAGAGGTCAGAGCCAGAATCAGACTGAGTGGTCAGAGCCAGAATCAGTCTGAGTGGTCAGAGCCATAATCAGTATGAGAGGTAAGAGCCAGAATCAGACCGAGAGGTCAGAGCCAGAATCGGTATGAGAGGTCAGAGCCGGAAGCAGTATGAAAGGTCAGAACTTGAATCAGTATGAGAGGTCAGAGCCAGAATCAGTATGAGAGGTCAGAGCCAGAATTAGTACGAGAGGTCAGAGCCAGAATCAGTCTGAGAGGACAGAGCCAGAATCAGTCCGAGAGGTCAGAGCCAGAATCAGTATGAGAGGTCAGAGCCAGAATCAGTATGAGAGGTCAGAGCCAGAATCTGTCTGAGAGGTCAGAGCAAGAATTAGTATGAGAGGTCAGAGCCAGAATCAGTCTGAGAGGACAGAGCCAGAATCAGTCTGAGAGGTCAGAGCCAGAATCGGTATGAGAGGTCAGAGCCAGAAGCAGTATGAGAGGTCAGAGCCAGAAGCAGTATGAGAGGTCAGAGCCAGAATCAGTATGAGAGGTCAGAGCCAGAATTAGTACGAGAGGTCGGAGCAAGAATCAGTCTGAGAGGATAGAGCCAGAATCAGTCCGAGAGGTCAGAGCCAGAATCAGTATGAGAGGTCAGAGCCAGAATCAGTATGAGAGGTCAGAGCCAGAAGCAGTATGACAGGTGAGAGCCAGAATCAGTCTGAGAGGTCGGAGCCAGAATCAGTCTGAGAGGTCAGAGCCAGAATTAGTATGAGAGGTCAGAGCCAGAATCGGTCTGAGAGGTCAGAGCCAGAATCGGTATGAGAGGTCAGAGCCAGAAGCAGTATGAGAGGTCAGAGCCAGAAGCAGTATGAGAGGTCAGAGCCCGGAATTAGACTGAGAGGTCAGAGCCGGAATCAGACTGAGAGGTCAGAGCCAGAATCAGACTGAGAGGTCAGAGCCAGAATCAGTCTGAGAGGTCAAAGCCAGAATCAGACTGAGAGGTCAGAGCCAGAATCAGACTGAGAGGTCAGAGCCAGAATCAGTCTGAGAGGTCAAAGCCAGAATCAGAATGAGAGGTCAGAGCCAGAATTAGTATGAGAGGTCAGAGCCAGAATCAGTATGAGAGGTCAGGGCCAGAATCAGTATGAAAGGTCAGAGCAAGAATCAGTATGAAAGGTCAGAGCCAGAATCAGTCTGAGAGGTCAGAGCCGGAATCAGACTGAAAGGTCAGAGCCGGAATCAGTCTGAGAGGTCAGAGCCATAATCGGTATGAGAGGTCAGAGCCAGAAGCAGTATGAGAGGTCAGAGCCCGGAATTAAACTGAGAGGTCAGAGCTGGAATCAGACTGAGCGGTCAGAGCCAGAATCAGACTGAGAGGTCAGAGCCTGAATCAGACTGAGAGGTCAGAGCCAGAATCAGTCTGAGAGGTCAGAGCCAGAATCAGTATGAGAGGTCAGAGCAAGAATCAGTATGAAACGTCAGAGCCAGAATCTGTATGAAAGGTCAGAGCCAGAATCAGTCTGAGAGGTCAGAGCCGGAATCAGACTGAAAGGTCAGAGCCAGAATCAGTATGAAAGGTCAGAGCCAGAATCAGTCTGAGATGTCAGAGCCAGAATCAGTCTGAGAGGTCAGAGCCAGAATTACTATGAGAGGTCAGAGCCAGAATCAGTCTGGCTCCGACCTCTCAGACTGCTTCTGGCTCTGACCTCTCAGATTGATTCTGGCTCTGACCTCTCATACTGATTCTGGCTCTGATCTCTCAGTCTGATTCCGGCTCTGACCTCTCAGTCTGATTCCGGCTCTGACCTCTCATATTGATTCCGGCTCTGACCTCTCATACTGATTCTGGCTCTGATCTCTGATATTGATTCTGGCTCTGATCTCTCATATAGATTCTGGTTCTGACCTCTCATACTGATTCTTGCTCTGATCTCTCATACTGATTTTGGCTCTGACCTCTCATACTGATACTGGCTCTGACCTCTCATACTGATTCTGGCTCTGACCTCTCATACTGATTCTGGCTCTGACCTCTCATACTGATTCTGGCTCTGACCTCTCATACTGATTCTGGCTCTGACCTCTCAGTCTGATTCAGGCTCTGACCTCTCAGTCTGATTCTGGCTCTGACCGCTCAGTCTGATTCCAGCTCTGACCAGTATGAGAGGTCAGAGCCAGAAACAGTATGAGACATCAGAGCCAGAAGCAGTCTGAGAGGTCAGAACCAGAATCAGTCTCAGAGGTCAGAGCCAGAATCAATCTGAGAGGTCAGAGCCAGAATCTGTCCGAGAGGTCAGAGCCAGAATCAGTCTGAGAGGTCAGAGCCAGAATCAGTTTGAGAGGTCAAAGCCAGAAGTAGTATGAAAGGTCAGAACTGGAATGAGTATGAGAGGTCAGAGCCAGAATCAGTATGAGAAGTCAGAGCCAGAATCAGTCTGAGAGGTCAGAGGCAGATTCAGTCTGAGACGTCAGAGCCAGAATCAGTTTGAGAGGTCAGAGTCAGAATCAGTCTGAGAGGTCAGAGCCAGAATCAGTCTGAGAGGTCAGAGCCAGAATCAGTCTGAGAGGTCAAAGCCAGAAGTAGTATGAAAGGTCAGAACTGGAATGAGTATGAGAGGTCAGAGCCAGAATCATTATGAGAGATCAATGCCAGTATCAGTATGAGAGGACAGAGCCAGAAGCAGTATGAAAGGTCAGAGCCGGAATCAATATGAGAGGTCAGAGCAAGAAGCAGTATGAGACATCAGCGCCAGAAGCAGTCTGAGAGGTCAGAGCCAGAATCATTCTGAGAGGTCAGAGTCAGAATCAGTATGAGAGGTCAGAGCCAGAATCAGTCTGAGAGGTCAGAGCAAGAATTAGTATGAGAGATCAGAGCCAGAATCAATATCAGAGATCAGAGCCAGAATCAGTATGAGAGGTCAGAGCCGGAATCAATATGAGAGGTCAGAGCCGGAATCAGACTGAGAGATCAGAGCCGGAATCAAAATGAGAGGTCAGAGCCAGAACCAGTATGATAGGTCAGAGCCAGAATCAGTCTGAGAGTCAGAGCCAGAATCAGTATGAGAGGTCAGAGCCAGAATCAGTATGAGAGGTCAGAGCTAGAATCAGTCTGAGATTCAGAGCCAGAATCAGTCCTAGAGGTCAGAGCCAGAATCAGTATGAGAGGTCAGAGCCAGAATCAGTCTGGCTCCGACTGCTTCTGGCTCTGACCTCTCAGATTGATTCTGGCTCTGACCTCTCATACTGATTCTGGCTCTGACCTCTCAGACTGCTTCTGGCTCTGACCTCTCAGACTGCTTCTGGCTCTGACCTCTCAGACTGCTTCTGGCTCTGACCTCTCAGACTGCTTCTGGCTCTGAGCTCTCAGACTGATTCTGGCTCTGACCTCTCAGACTGATTCTGGCTCTGACTTCTCATACTGATTCTGGCTCTGACCTCTCAGACTGATTCTGGATCTGACTTCTCAGACAGATTCTGGCTCTGACTTCTCATACTGATTCTGGCTCTGACCTCTCAGACTGATTCTGGCTCTGATATCTCATATTTCTTCTGGCTCTGACCTCTCATACTGATTCTGGCTCTGACTTCTCATACTGATTCTGGCTCTGACTTCTCATACTGATTCTGGCTCTGACTTCTCATACTGATTCTGGCTCTGATCTCTCAGTCTGATTCCGGCTCTGACCTCTCATATTGATTCCGGCTCTGACCTCTCATACTGATTCTGGCTCTGATCTCTGATATTGATTCTGGCTCTGATCTCTCATATAGATTCTGGTTCTGACCTCTGATACTGATTCTTGCTCTTATCTCTCATACTGATTCTGGCTCTGACCTCTCATTATGATTCTGGCTCTGACCTCTCATACTGATTCTGGCTCTCACCTCTGAGAGTAATTCTGGCTCTGATCTCTCAGACTAATTCTGGCTCTGACCTCTCTGACTGATTTTGGCTCTGACCTCTCAGACTGCTTCTGGCTCTGACCTCTCATACTGATTCTGGCTCTGACCTCTCAGACTGATCCTGGCTCTAACCTCTCAGTCTGATTCCGGCTCTGACCTCTGAGTCTGATTCCGGCTCTGACCTCTCACATTGATTCCGGCTCTGACCTCTCATACTGATTCCGGCTCTGACCTCTCATATTGATTCCGGCTCTGATCTCTCATACTGATTCTGGCTCTGACCTCTCAGACTGATTCTGGCTCAGTTTGAGAGGTCAGAGCCAGAATCGGTATGAGAGGTCAGAGCCAGAATCAGTATGAGAGCTCAGAGCAAGAATCAGTATGAGAGGTCAGAGCCAGAATCAGTATGAGAGGTCAGAGCCAGAATCAGACTGAGAGGTCAGAGCCAGAATCAGTCAGAGAGGTAAGAGCCAGAAGAAGTATGAGATGTCAGAGCCAGAATCAGTATGAGAGGTCAGAGCCAGAATCAGACTGAGAGGTCAGAGCCAGAAGCAGTCTGAGAGGTCAGAGCCAGAATCAGTATGAGAGGTCAGAGCCAGAATCAGACTGAGAGGTCAGAGCCGGAATCAGACTGAGAGGTCAGAGCCAGAATCAGTCTGAGAGGTCAGAGCCAGAAGCAGTATGAGACGTCAGAGCCAGAATCAGTATGAGAGATCAGAGCAAGAATCTGTATGAGAGGTCAGAACCAGAATCTATATGAGAGATCAGAGCCAGAATCAATATCAGAGATAAGAGCCAGAATCAGTATGAGAGGTCAGAGCCGGAATCAATATGAGAGGTCAGAGCCGGAATCAGACTGAGAGATCAGAGCCAGAATCAGTATGAGAAGTCAGAGCCAGAATCAGTATGAGAGGTCAGAGCCAGAAGAAGTATGAGATGTCAGAGCCAGAAGCAGTCTGAGACGTCAGAGCCAGAATGAGTATGAGAGATCAGTGCCAGAATCAGTATGAGAGGTCAGAGTCAGAAATAGTCTGAGAGGTCAGAACCAGAAATGGTCTGAGAGGTCAGAGCCAGAATCAGTCTGAGAGATCAGAGCCAGAATCAGTATGAGAGGTCAGAGTCAGAAATTGTCTGAGAGGTCAGAACCAGAAATGGTCTGAGAGGTCAGAGCCAGAATCAGTCTGAGAGATCAGAGCCAGAATCAGTCTGAGAGATCAGAGCCAGAAGTAGTATGAAAGGTCAGAACCGGAATTAGTATGAGAGGTCAGAGCCAGAATCAGTATGAGAGATCAGTGCCAGAATCAGTATGAGAGGTCAGAGTCAGAAGCAGTATGAAAGGTCAGAGCCGGAATAAGTCTGAGAGGTCAGAGCCAGAATCAGTCTGAGAGGTCAGAGCCAGAATCAGTCTGAGATCAGAGCCAGAATCAGTATGAGAGGTCAGAGCCAGAATCAGTATGAGAGGTCAGAGCCAGAATCAGTATGAGAGATCAGAGCAAGAATCAGTATGAGAGGTCAGAACCAGAATCTATATGAGAGATCAGAACCAGAATCAATATCAGAGATCAGAGCCAGAATCAGTATGAGAGGTCAGAGCCGGAATCAGACTGAGAGATCAGAGCCAGAATCAGTATGAGAAGTCAGAGCCAGAATCAGTATGAGAAGTCAGAGCCAGAATCGGTAAGAGAGGTCAGAGCCAGAAGAAATATGAGATATCAGAGCCAGAATCAGTCTGAGAGGTCAGAGCCAGAATCAGTATGAGAAGTCAGAGCCAGAATCTGTCTGAGAAGTCAGAGCCAGAATCTGTCTGAGAGGTCAGAGCCAGAATCAGTCTGAGAGGTCAGAGCCAGAATCAGACTGAGAGGTCAGAGCCAGAATCAGTATGAGAAGTCAGAGCCAGAATCAGTCTGAGAGGTCAGAGCCAGAAGCAGTCTGAGAGGTCAGAGCCAGAAGCAGTCTGAGAGGTCAGAGCCAGAAGCAGTCTGAGAGGTCAGAGCCAGAAGCAGTCTGAGAGGTCAGAGCCGGAAGAAGTATAAGACGTCAGAGCCAGAAGCAGTCTGAGAGGTCAGAGCCAGAATCAATCTGAGAGATCAGAGCCAGAAACAGTCAAAGCCAGACTGATTCTGGCTCTGACCTCTCATACTGATTCTGGCTCTGACCTCTAGGACTGATTCTGGCTCTGACTCTCAGACTGATTCTAGCTCTGACCTCTCATACTGATTCTGGCTCTGACCTCTCATACTGATTCTCGCTCTGACTCTCAGACTGATTCTGGCTCTGACCTCTCATACTGATTCTGGCTCTGACCTCTCATACTGATTCCGGCTCTGATCTCTCAGTCTGATTCCGGCTCTGACCTCTCATATTGATTCCGGCTCTGACCTCTTATACTGATTCTGGCTCTGATCTCTGATATTGATTCTGGCTCTGATCTCTCATACTAATTCTTGCTCTGACCTCTCAGAATGATTCTGGCTCTGACCTCTCAGTCTGATTCCGGCTCTGACTTCTTGGACTGATTCTGGCTCTGACCTCTCAGACTGCTTCTGGCGCTGATGTCTCATACTGCTTCTGGCTCTGACCTCTCAGACTGATTCTGGCTCTGACCTCTCAGATTGATTCTGGCTCTGACCTCTGAGACTGATTCTGGTTCTGACCTCTCAGACTGCTTCTGGCTCTGATGTCTCATACTGTTTCTGGCTCTGACCTCTCATACTGATTCTGGCACTGATCTCTCATACTGATTCTGGCTCTGACCTCTCATACTAATTCCGGTTCTGACCTTTCATACTACTTCTGGCTCTGACCTCTCAGACTGATTCTGGCTCTGACCTCTCAGACTGATTCTGGCTCTGATCGCTCAGACTGATTCTGGCTCTGACCTCTCAAACTGATTCTGGCTCTGACCTCTCAGACTGATTCTGCCTCTGACCGCTCAGACTGATTCTGGCTCTGACTTCTCATACTGATTCTGGCTCTGACTTCTCATACTGATTCTGGCTCTGACCTCTCAGACTGATTCTGGCTCTGATCTCTCATACTGATTCTGGCTCTGACGTCTCATACTGCTTCTGGCTCTGACCTCTCAGACTGATTCTGGCTCTGACCTCTCAGTCTGATTCCGGCTCTGACCTCTCAGTCTGATTCTGGCTCTGACCTCTCAGACTGCTTCTGACTCTGACCTCTCAGACTGCTTCTGGCTCTGACCTCTCAGTCTGATTCTGGCTCTGACCTCTCATACTGATTCTGGCTCTGACCTTTCAGACTGCTTCTGGCTCTGACATCTCATACTTCTTCTGGCTCTTACCTCTCAGACTGATTCTGGCTCTGACTTCTCATACTGATTCTGGCTCTGACCTCTTAGACTGATTCTTGCTCTGATCTCTCATACTGATTCTGGCTCTGACCTCTCAGACTGAGCCAGAATCAGTCTGAGAGGTCAGAGCCAGAATCAGTCTGAGAGGTCAGAGCCAGAATCAGTATGAGAAGTCAGAGCCAGAAGCAGTCTGAGAGGTCAGAGCCAAAATCAGTCTGAGAGGTCAGAGCCAGAATCAGTCTGAGAGGTTAGAGCCAGAATCAGTATAAGAGGTCAGAGCCAGAATCAGTATGAGAGGTCAGAGCCAGAATTAGTATGAGAGGTCAGAGCCAGAATCAGTATGAGAGGTCGAAGCCAGAATCAGTATGAGAGGTCAGAGCCAGAATCAGTATGAGAGGTCAGAGCCAGAATCAGTATGAGAGGTCAGAGCCAGAATCAGACTGAGCGGTAAGAGCCAGAATCAGACAAAGAGGTCAGAGCCAGAATCAGTCTGAGAGGTCAGAGCCAGAATCGGTATGAGAGGTTAGAGCCAGAAGCGGTATGAAAGGTCAGAGCCAGAATCAGTATGAGAGATCAGAGCCAGAATCAGTATGAGAGGTCAGAGCCAGAATCAGTATGAGAGTTCAGAGCCAGAATCATTATGAGAGGTCAGAGCCAGAATCAGACTGAGAGGTCAGAGCCAGAATCAGTCTGAGAGGTCAGAGCCAGAATCGGTATGAGAGGTCAGAGCCAGAATCAGTCTGAGAGGTCAGAGCCAGAATCGTTATGAGAGGACAGAACCAGAAGCAGTATGAGAGATCAGAGCCAGAATCACTCTGAGAGGTCAGAGCCGGAATCAGTATGAGAGGACAGAGCAAGAATCAGTATGAGAGATCAGAGCCAGAATCAGTCTGAGAGGTCAGAGCCGGAATAAGTATGAGAGGTCAGAGCCAGAATCAGTATGAGAGGTCAGAGCCAGAATTAGTATGAGAGGTCAGAGCCAGAATCAGTCTGAGAGGTCAGAGCCAGAACCGGTATGAGAGGACAGAACCAGAAGCAGTATGAGAGATTTGAGCCAGAATCACTCTGAGAGGTCAGAGCTGGAATCAGTATGAGAGGACAGAGCAAGAATCAGTATGAGAGATCAGAGCCAGAATCAGTCTGAGAGGTCAGAGCTGGAATCAGTCTGAGAGGTCAGAGCCGGAATAAGTATGAGAGGTCAGAGCCAGAATCAGTATGAGAGGTCAGAGCCAGAATCAGTCTGAGAGGTCAGAGCCAGAACCGGTATGAGAGGTCAGAGCCAGAAGCGGTGTGAAAGGTCAGAACTGGAATCAGTACGAGAGGTCAGAGCCAGAATCAGTCTGAGAGGTCAGAACCAGAATCAGTCTGAGAGGTCAGAGCCAGAATCAGTATGAGAGGTCAGAGCCAGAATTAGTATGAGAGGTCAGAGCCAGAATCAGTCTGAGAGGACAGAGCCAGAATCAGTCCGAGAGGTCAGAGCCAGAAGCAGTATGAGAGGTCAGAGCCAGAAGCAGTATGAGAGGTCAGAGCCAGAATCAGTCTGAGAGGTCAGAGCCAGAATCAGTCTGAGAGGTCAGAGCCAGAATTAGAATGAGAGGTCAGAGCCAGAATCAGTCTGAGAGGACAGAGCCAGAATCGGTATGAGAGGTTAGAGCCAGAAGCAGTATGAGAGGTCAGAGCCAGAAGCAGTATGAGAGGTCAGAGCCCGGATTTAGACTGAGAGGTGAGAGCCGGAATCAGACTGAGAGAACAGAGCCAGAATCAGACTCAGAGGCCAGAGCCGGAATCAGTATGAGTGGTCAGAGCCAGAATCAGACTGAGAGGTCAGAGCCAGAATCAGACTGAGAGGTCAAAGCCAGAATCAGTCTGAGAGGTCAGAGTCAGAATCAGTATGAGAGATCAGAGCCGGAAATCAGTATGAGAGGTCAGAGCCAGAATCAGTATGAGAGGTCAGAGCAAGAATAATTATGAGAGGTCAGAGCCAGAATCAGTCTGAAAGGTCAGAGCCAGAATCAATATGAGAGGTCAGAGCCAGAATCAGTCTGAGAGGTCAGAGCCAGAATCAGTCTGAGAGGTCAGAGCCAGAATCAGTATGAGAGGTCAGAGCCAGAATCAGTATGAGAGGTCAGAGCCAGAATCAGTATGAGAGGTCAGAGCCAGAATCAGTATGAGAGGTCAGAGCCAGAATCAGTATGAGAGGTCAGAACCAGAATCAGACTGAGAGGTGAGAGCTAGAATCAGTCTGAGAGGTCAGAGCCAGAATTAATATGAGAGGAAAGAGCCAGAATCAGACTGAGAGGTCAGAGCCAGAAATAGTATGAGAGGTCAGAGCCAGAATCAGTATGAGAGTTCAGAGCCAGAATCAGTCTGAGAGGACAGAGCCAGAATCAGTCTGAGAGGTCAGAGCCAGAATCAGTATGAGAGGTCAGAGCCAGAATCAGTCTGAGAGGTCAGAGCCAGAATCAGTCTGAGAGGTAAGAACCGGAATTAGTCTAAGAGGTCAGAGCCAGAAGCAGTATGAGATGTCAGAGCCAGAATCAGTCTGAGAGGTCAGAGCCAGAACCAGTCTGAAAGGACAGAGCCAGAATCAGACTGAGAGGTCAGAGCCAGAATCAGTCTGAGAGGTCAGAGCCAGAATCAGTATGAGAGGTCAGAGCCAGAATCAGTATAAAAGGTCAGAGCCAGAATCAGTATGAGAGGTCAGAGCCAGAATCAGTATGAAAGGTCAGAGCCAGAATCAGTATGAGTGGTCAGAGCAAGAATCAGTCTGAGAGGTCAGAGCCATAATTAGTATGAGAGGTCAGAGCCAGAATCAGTCTGAGAGGTCAGAGCCAGAATAAGTATGAGAAGTCAGAGCCAGAATCAGTATGAGAGGTCAGAACCAGAATCATTCTGAGACGTCAGAGCCAGAATCAGTCTGAGAGGTCCGAGCCAGAATTAGTATGAGAGGTCAGAGCCAGAGTCAGACTGAGAGGTCAGAGCCAGAATCAGTATGAGAGGTCAGAGCCAGAATCAGTCTGAGAGGTCAGAGCCAGAATCAGTCTGAGAGGTCAGAGCCGGAATCAGTCTAAGAGGTCAGAGCCAGAAGCAGTATGAGATGTCAGAGCCAGAATCAGTCTGAGAGGTCAGAGCCAGAATTAGTATGAGAGGTCAGAGCCAGAATCGGTCTGAAAGGACAGAGCCAGAATCAGACTGAGAGGTCAGAGCCAGAATCAGTCTGAGAGGTCAGAGCCAGAATCAGTATGAGAGGTCAGAGCCAGAATCAGTATAAAAGGTCAGAGCCAGAATCAGTATGAGAGGTCAGAGCCAGAATCAGTATGAAAGGTCAGAGCCAGAATCAGTATGAGTGGTCAGAGCAAGAATAAGTCTGAGAGGTCAGAGCCATAATTAGTATGAGAGGTCAGAGCCAGAATAAGTATGAGAAGTCAGAGCCAGAATCAGTATGAGAGGTCAGAGCCAGAATCAGTATGAAAGGTCAGAGCCAGAATCAGTATGAGTGGTCAGAGCAAGAATAAGTCTGAGAGGTCAGAGCCATAATTAGTATGAGAGGTCAGAGCCAGAATAAGTATGAGAAGTCAGAGCCAGAATCAGTATGAGAGGTGAGAACCAGAATCATTCTGAGACGTCAGAGCCAGAATCAGTCTGAGAGGTCAGAGCCAGAATTAGTATGAGAGGTCAGAGCCAGAATCAGACTGAGTGGTCAGAGCCAGAATCAGTCTGAGAGGTCAGAGCCAGAATCAGTATAAAAGGTCAGAGCCAGAATCAGTATGAGAGGTCAGAGCCAGAATCAGTATGAAAGGTCAGAGCCAGAATCAGTATGAGTGGTCAGAGCAAGAATAAGTCTGAGAGGTCAGAGCCATAATTAGTATGAGAGGTCAGAGCCAGAATAAGTATGAGAAGTCAGAGCCAGAATCAGTATGAGAGGTCAGAGCCAGAATCAGTATGAAAGGTCAGAGCCATAATCAGTATGAGAGGTAAGAGCCAGAATAAGACCGAGAGGTCAGAGCCAGAATCGGTATGAGAGGTCAGAGCCGGAAGCAGTATGAAAGGTCAGAACTTGAATCAGTATGAGAGGTCAGAGCCAGAATCAGTATGAGAGGTCAGAGCCAGAATTAGTACGAGAGGTCAGAGCCAGAATCAGTCTGAGAGGACAGAGCCAGAATCAGTCCGAGAGGTCAGAGCGAGAATCAGTATGAGAGGTCAGAGCCAGAATCAGTATGAGAGGTCAGAGCCAGAATCAGTCTGAGAGATCATAGCCAGAATTAGTCTGAGAGGTCATAGCCAGAATCAGTATGAGAGGTTAGAGCCAGAATCAGTATAAGAGGTCAGAGCCAGAATCAGTATGAGAGGTCAGAGCCAGACTTAGTATGAGAGGTCAGAGCCTGAATCAGTATGAGAGGTCGGAGCCAGAATCAGTATGAGAGGTCAGAGCCAGAATCAGTATGAGAGGTCAGAGCCAGAATCAGTATGAGAGGTCAGAGCCAGAATCAGACTGAACGGTAAGAGCCAGAATCAGACAAAGAGGTCAGAGCCAGAATCAGTCTGAGAGGTCAGAGCCAGAATCGGTATGAGAGGTTAGAGCCAGAAGCGGTATGAAAGGTCAGAGCCAGAATCAGTATGAGAGGTCAGAGCCAGAATCAGTATGAGAGTTCAGAGCCAGAATCATTATGAGAGGTCAGAGCCAGAATCAGACTGAGAGGTCAGAGCCAGAATCAGTCTGAGAGGTCAGAGCCAGAATCAGTCTGAGAGGTCAGAGCCAGAATCGGTATGAGAGGTCAGAGCCAGAATCAGTCTGAGAGGTCAGAGCCAGAATCGGTATGAGAGGACAGAACCAGAAGCAGTATGAGAGATCAGAGCCAGAATCACTCTGAGAGGTCAGAGCCGGAATCAGTATGAGAGGACAGAGCAAGAATCAGTATGAGAGATCAGAGCCAGAATCAGTCTGAGAGGTCAGAGCTGGAATCAGTCTGAGAGGTCAGAGCCGGAATAAGTATGAGAGGTCAGAGCCAGAATCAGTATGAGAGGTCAGAGCCAGAATTAGTATGAGAGGTCAGAGCCAGAATCAGTCTGAGAGGTCAGAGCCAGAACCGGTATGAGAGGTCAGAGCCAGAAGCGGTGTGAAAGGTCAGAACTGGAATCAGTACGAGAGGTCAGAGCCAGAATCAGTCTGAGAGGTCAGAACCAGAATCAGTCTGAGAGGTCAGAGCCAGAATCAGTATGAGAGGTCAGAGCCAGAATCAGTCTGAGAGGTCAGAGCCAGAATTAGAATGAGAGGTCAGAGCCAGAATCAGTCTGAGAGGACAGAGCCAGAATCAGTCTGAGAGGTCAGAGCCAGAATCGGTATGAGAGGTTAGAGCCAGAAGCAGTATGAGAGGTCAGAGCCAGAAGCAGTATGAGAGGTCAGAGCCCGGATTTAGACTGAGAGGTGAGAGCCGGAATCAGACTGAGAGAACAGAGCCAGAATCAGACTGAGAGGCCAGAGCCGGAATCAGTATGAGTGGTCAGAGCCAGAATCAGACTGAGAGGTCAGAGCCAGAATCAGACTGAGAGGTCAGAGCCAGAATCAGTCTGAGATGTCAGAGTCAGAATCAGTAAGAAAGATCAGAGCCAGAAATCAGTATGAGAGGTCAGAGCCAGAATCAGTATGAGAGGTCAGAGCAAGAATAATTATGAGAGGTCAGAGCCAGAATCAGTCTGAAAGGTCAGAGTCAGAATCAATATGAGAGGTCAGAGCCAGAATCAGTCTGAGAGGTCAGAGCCAGAATCAGTATGAGAGGTCAGAGCCAGAATCAGTATGAGAGGTCAGAGCCAGAATCAGTATGAGAGGTCAGAACCAGAATCAGACTGAGAGGTGAGAGCTAGAATCAGTCTGAGAGGTCAGAGCCAGAATTAATATGAGAGGTAAGAGCCAGAATCAGACTGAGAGGTCAGAGCCAGAAATAGTATGAGAGGTCAGAGCCAGAATCAGTCTGAGAGGACAGAGCCAGAATCAGTCTGAGAGGTCAGAGCCAGAATCAGTATGAGAGGTCAGAGCCAGAATCAGTCTGAGAGGTCAGAGCCAGAATCAGTCTGAGAGGTAAGAACCGGAATTAGTCTAAGAGGTCAGAGCCAGAATCAGTATGAGATGTCAGAGCCAGAATCAGTCTGAGAGGTCAGAGCCAGAATTAGTATGAGAGGTCAGAGCCAGAATCAGTCTGAAAGGACAGAGCCAGAATCAGACTGAGAGGTCAGAGCCAGAATCAGTCTGAGAGGTCAGAGCCAGAATCAGTATGAGAGGTCAGAGCCAGAATCAGTATAAAAGGTCAGAGCCAGAATCAGTATGAGAGGTCAGAGCCAGAATCAGTATGAAAGGTCAGAGCCAGAATCAGTATGAGTGGTCAGAGCAAGAATCAGTCTGAGAGGTCAGAGCCATAATTAGTATGAGAGGTGAGAGCCAGAATCAGTCTGAGAGGTCAGAGCCAGAATAAGTATGAGAAGTCAGAGCCAGAATCAGTATGAGAGGTCAGAACCAGAATCATTCTGAGACGTCAGAGCCAGAATCAGTCTGAATGGTCAGAGCCAGAATTAGTATGAGAGGTCAGAGCCAGAGTCAGACTGAGAGGTCAGAGCCAGAATCAGTATGAGAGGTCAGAGCCAGAATCAGTCTGAGAGGTCAGAGCCAGAATCAGTCTGAGAGGTCAGAACCGGAATCAGTCTAAGAGGTCAGAGCCAGAAGCAGTATGAGATGTAAGAGCCAGAATCAGTCTGAGAGGTCAGAGCCAGAATTAGTATGAAAGGTCAGAGCCAGAATCAGTCTGAAAGGACAGAGCCAGAATCAGACTGAGAGGTCAGAGCCAGAATCAGTCTGAGAGGTCAGAGCCAGAATCAGTATGAGAGGTCAGAGCCAGAATCAGTATAAAAGGTCAGAGCCAGAATCAGTATGAGAGGTCAGAGCCAGAATCAGTATAAAAGGTCAGAGCCAGAATCAGTATGAGTGGTCAGAGCAAGAATAAGTCTGAGAGGTCAGAGCCATAATTAGTATGAGAGGTCAGAGCCAGAATCAGTCTGAGAGGTCAGAGCCAGAATCAGTATGAGAGGTGAGAACCAGAATCATTCTGAGACGTCAGAGCCAGAATCAGTCTGAGAGGTCAGAGCCAGAATTAGTATGAGAGGTCAGAGCCAGAATCAGACTGAGTGGTCAGAGCCAGAATCAGTCTGAGTGGTCAGAGCCATAATCAGTATGAGAGGTAAGAGCCAGAATCAGACCGAGAGGTCAGAGCCAGAATCGGTATGAGAGGTCAGAGCCGGAAGCAGTATGAAAGGTCAGAACTTGAATCAGTATGAGAGGTCAGAGCCAGAATCAGGATGACAGGTCAGAGCCAGAATTAGTACGAGAGGTCAGAGCCAGAATCAGTCTGAGAGGACAGAGCCAGAATCAGTCCGAGAGGTCAGAGCCAGAATCAGTATGAGAGGTCAGAGCCAGAATCAGTATGAGAGGTCAGAGCCAGAATCAGTATGAGAGGTCAGAGCCAGAATCTGTCTGAGAGGTCAGAGCAAGAATTAGTATGAGAGGTCAGAGCCAGAATCAGTCTGAGAGGACAGAGCCAGAATCAGTCTGAGAGGTCAGAGCCAGAATCGGTATGAGAGGTCAGAGCCAGAAGCAGTATGAGAGGTCAGAGACAGAAGCAGTATGAGAGGTCAGAGCCAGAATCAGTATGAGAGGTCAGAGCCAGAATTAGTACGAGAGGTCAGAGCAAGAATCAGTCTGAGAGGATAGAGCCAGAATCAGTCCGAGAGGTCAGAGCCAGAATCAGTATGAGAGGTCAGAGCCAGAATCAGTATGAGAGGTCAGAGCCAGAAGCAGTATGACAGGTGAGAGCCAGAATCAGTCTGAGAGGTCGGAGACAGAATCAGTCTGAGAGGTCAGAGCCAGAATTAGTATGAGAGGTCAGAGCCAGAATCGGTCTGAGAGGTCAGAGCCAGAATCGGTATGAGAGGTCAGAGCCAGAAGCAGTATGAGAGGTCAGAGCCAGAAGCAGTATGAGAGGTCAGAGCCCGGAATTAGACTGAGAGGTCAGAGCCGGAATCAGACTGAGAGATCAGAGCCAGAATCAGACTGAGAGGTCAGAGCCAGAATCAGACTGAGAGGTCAGAGCCAGAATCAGTTTGAGAGGTCAAAGCCAGAATCAGAATGAGAGGTCAGAGCCAGAATCAGTATGAGAGGTCAGGGCCAGAATCAGTATGAAAGGTCAGAGCCAGAATCAGTATGAAAGGTCAGAGCCAGAATCAGTATGAAAGGTCAGAGCCAAAATCAGTCTGAGAGGTCAGAGCCGGAATCAGACTGAAAGGTCAGAGCCGGAATCAGTCTGAGAGGTCAGAGCCATAATCGGTATGAGAGGTCAGAGCCAGAAGCAGTATGAGAGGTCAGAGCCCGGAATTAGACTGAGAGGTCAGAGCTGGAATCAGACTGAGAGGTCAGAGCCAGAATCAGACTGAGAGGTCAGAGCCTGAATCAGACTGAGAGGTCAGAGCCAGAATCAGTCTGAGAGGTCAGAGCCAGAATCAGTATGAGAGGTCAGAGCAAGAATCAGTATGAAACGTCAGAGCCAGAATCTGTATGAAAGGTCAGAGCCAGAATCAGTCTGAGAGGTCAGAGCCGGAATCAGACTGAAAGGTCAGAGCCAGAATCAGTATGAAAGGTCAGAGCCAGAATCAGTCTGAGATGTCAGAGCCAGAATCAGTCTGAGAGGTCAGAGCCAGAATTAGTATGAGAGGTCAGAGCCAGAATCAGTATAAAAAGTCAGAGCCAGAATCAGTATGAGAGGTCAGAGCCAGAATCAGTATGAAAGGTCAGAGCAAGAATCAGTCTGAGAGGTCAGAGCCATAATTAGTATGAGAGGTCAGAGCCAGAATCAGTCTGAGAGGTCAGAGCCAGAATAATTATGAGAAGTCAGAGCCAGAATCAGTATGAGAGGTCAGAACCAGAATCATTCTGAGACGTCAGAGCCAGAATCAGTCTGAATGGTCAGAGCCAGAATTAGTATGAGAGGTCAGAGCCAGAGTCAGACTGAGAGGTCAGAGCCAGAATCAGTATGAGAGGTCAGACCAAGAATCAGTCTGAGAGGTCAGAGCCAGAATCAGTCTGAGAGGTCAGAACCGGAATCAGTCTAAGAGGTCAGAGCCAGAAGCAGTATGAGATGTCAGAGCCAGAATCAGTCTGAGAGGTCAGAGCCAGAATTAGTATGAGAGGTCAGAGCCAGAATCAGTCTGAAAGGACACAGCCAGAATCAGACTGAGAGGTCAGAGCCAGAATCAGTCTGAGAGGTCAGAGCTAGAATCAGTATGAGAGGTCAGAGCCAGAATCAGTATAAAAGGTCAGAGCCAGAATCAGTATGAGTGGTCAGAGCAAGAATAAGTCTGAGAGGTCAGAGCCATAATTAGTATGAGAGGTCAGAGCCAGAATAAGTATGAGAAGTCAGAGCCAGAATCAGTATGAGAGGTGAGAACCAGAATCATTCTGAGACGTCAGAGCCAGAATCAGTCTGAGAGGTCAGAGCCAGAATTAGTATGAGAGGTCAGAGCCAGAATCAGACTGAGTGGTCAGAGCCAGAATCAGTCTGAGTGGTCAGAGCCATAATCAGTATGAGAGGTAAGAGCCAGAATCAGACCGAGAGGTCAGAGCCAGAATCGGTATGAGAGGTCAGAGCCGGAAGCAGTATGAAAGGTCAGAACTTGAATCAGTATGAGAGGTCAGAGCCAGAATCAGTATGAGAGGTCAGAGCCAGAATTAGTACGAGAGGTCAGAGCCAGAATCAGTCTGAGAGGACAGAGCCAGAATCAGTCCGAGAGGTCAGAGCCAGAATCAGTATGAGAGGTCAGAGCCAGAATCAGTATGAGAGGTCAGAGCCAGAATCTGTCTGAGAGGTCAGAGCAAGAATTAGTATGAGAGGTCAGAGCCAGAATCAGTCTGAGAGGACAGAGCCAGAATCAGTCTGAGAGGTCAGAGCCAGAATCGGTATGAGAGGTCAGAGCCAGAAGCAGTATGAGAGGTCAGAGCCAGAAGCAGTATGAGAGGTCAGAGCCAGAATCAGTATGAGAGGTCAGAGCCAGAATTAGTACGAGAGGTCAGAGCAAGAAACAGTCTGAGAGGATAGAGCCAGAATCAGTCCGAGAGGTCAGAGCCAGAATCAGTATGAGAGGTCAGAGCCAGAATCAGTATGAGAGGTCAGAGCCAGAAGCAGAATGACAGGTGAGAGCCAGAATCAGTCTGAGAGGTCGGAGCCAGAATCAGTCTGAGAGGTCAGAGCCAGAATTAGTATGAGAGGTCAGAGCCAGAATCGGTCTGAGAGGTCAGAGCCAGAATCGGTATGAGAGGTCAGAGCCAGAAGCAGTATGAGAGGTCAGAGCCAGAAGCAGTATGAGAGGTCAGAGCCCGGAATTAGACTGAGAGGTCAGAGCCGGAATCAGACTGAGAGATCAGAGCCAGAATCAGACTGAGAGGTCAGAGCCAGAATCAGACTGAGAGGTCAGAGCCAGAATCAGTCTGAGAGGTCAAAGCCAGAATCAGAATGAGAGGTCAGAGCCAGAATCAGTATGAGAGGTCAGAGCTAGAATCAGTATGAGAGGTCAGGGCCAGAATCAGTATGAAAGGTCAGAGCAAGAATCAGTATGAAAGGTCAGAGCCAGAATCAGTATGAAAGGTCAGAGCCAAAATCAGTCTGAGAGGTCAGAGCCGGAATCAGACTGAAAGGTCAGAGCCGGAATCAGTCTGAGAGGTCAGAGCCATAATCGGTATGAGAGGTCAGAGCCAGAAGCAGTATGAGAGGTCAGAGCCCGGAATTAGACTGAGAGGTCAGAGCTGGAATCAGACTGAGAGGTCAGAGCCAGAATCAGACTGAGAGGTCAGAGCCTGAATCAGACTGAGAGGTCAGAGCCAGAATCAGTCTGAGAGGTCAGAGCCAGAATCAGTATCAGAGGTCAGAGCAAGAATCAGTATGAAACGTCAGAGCCAGAATCTGTATGAAAGGTCAGAGCCAGAATCAGTCTGAGAGGTCAGAGCCGGAATCAGACTGAAAGGTCAGAGCCAGAATCAGTATGAAAGGTCAGAGCCAGAATCAGTCTGAGATGTCAGAGCCAGAATCAGTCTGAGAGGTCAGAGCCAGAATTAGTATGAGAGGTCAGAGCCAGAATCAGTCTGGCTCCGACCTCTCAGACTGCTTCTGGCTCTGACCTCTCAGATTGATTCTGGCTCTGACTTCTCATACTGATTCTGGCTCTGATCTCTCAGTCTGATTCCGGCTCTGATCTCTCAGTCTGATTCCGGCTCTGACCTCTCATATTGATTCTGGCTCTGACCTCTCATACTGATTCTGGCTCTGATCTCTGATATTGATTCTGGCTCTGATCTCTCATATAGATTCTGGTTCTGACCTCTCATACTGATTCTTGCTCTGATCTCTCATACTGATTTTGGCTCTGACCTCTCATACTGATACTGGCTCTGACCTCTCATACTGATTCTGGCTCTGACCTCTCATACTGATTCTGGCTCTGACCTCTCATACTGATTCTGGCTCTGACCTCTTATACTGATTCTGGCTCTGACCTCTCATACTGATTCTGGCTCTGTCCTCTCAGACTGATTCTGGCTCTGACCTCTCAGACTGATTCTGCCTCTGACCTCTAAGACTGATTCTGGCTCTGACTTCTCATACTGATTCTGGCTCTGTCCTCTCAGACTGATTCTGGCTCTGACCTGTCAGACTGATTCTGGCTCAGTCTGAGAGGTCAGAGCCAGAATCGGTATGAGAGGTCAGAGCCAGAATCAGTATGAGAGATCAGAGCAAGAATCAGTCTAAGAGGTCAGAGCCAGAATCAGTCTGAGAGGTAAGAGCCAGAAGAAGTATGAGATGTCAGAGCCAGAAGCAGTCTGAAAGGTCAGAGCCAGAATCAGTATGAGAGGTCAGAGCCAGAATCAGACTGAGAGGTCAGAGCCAGAAGCAGTCTGAGAGGTCAGAGTCAGAAGCAGTCTGAGAGGTCAGAGCCAGAATCAGACTGAGAGGTCAGAGCCGGAATCAGACTGAGAGGTCAGAGCCAGAATCAGTCTGAGAGGTCAGAGCCAGAAGCAGTATGAGACGTCAGAGCCAGAGTCAGTCGGAGAGGTCAGAGCCAGAATCAATCTGAGAGGTCAGAGCCAGAATCAGTACGAGAGGTCAGAGCCAGAATCAGTATGAGAGATCAGAGTCAGAATCAGTCTGAGAGGTCAGAGCCAAAATCAGTATGAGAAGTCAGAGCCAGAATCAGTATGAGAAGTCAGAGCCAGAATCAGTCTGAGAGGTCAGAGGCAGATTCAGTCTGAGAGGTCAGAGCCAGAATCAGTTTGAGAGGTCAGAGTCAGAATCAGTCTGAGAGGTCAGAGCCAGAATCAGTCTGAGAGATCAGAGCCAGAATCAGTCTGAGAGGTCAGAGCCAGAAGTAGTATGAAAGGTCAGAACCGGAATTAGTATGAGAGGTCAGAGCCAGAATCAGTATGAGAGATCAGTGCCAGAATCAGTATGAGAGGTCAGAGCCAGAAACAGTATGAGACATCAGAGCCAGAAGCAGTCTGAGAGGTCAGAACCAGAATCAGTCTCAGAGGTCAGAGCCAGAATCAATCTGAGAGGTCAGAGCCAGAATCTGTCTGAGAGGTCAGAGCCAGAATCAGTCTGAGAGGTCAGAGCCAGAATCAGTCTGAGAGGTCAAAGCCAGAAGTAGTATGAAAGGTCAGAACTGGAATGAGTATGAGAGGTCAGAGCCAGAATCAGTATGAGAGATCAATGCCAGTATCAGTATGAGAGGACAGAGCCAGAAGCAGTATGAAAGGTCAGAGCCGGAATCAATATGAGAGGTCAGAGCAAGAAGCAGTATGAGACATCAGCGCCAGAAGCAGTCTGAGAGGTCAGAGCCAGAATCATTCTGAGAGGTCAGAGTCAGAATCAGTATGAGAGGTCAGAGCCAGAATCAGTCTGAGAGGTCAGAGCAAGAATTAGTATGAGAGATCAGAGCCAGAATCAATATCAGAGATCAGAGCCAGAATCAGTATGAGAGGTCAGAGCCGGAATCAATATGAGAGGTCAGAGCCGGAATCAGACTGAGAGATCAGAGCCGGAATCAAAATGAGAGGTCAGAGCCAGAATCAGTATGAGAGGTCAGAGCCAGAATCAGTCTGAGAGTCAGAGCCAGAATCAGTATGAGAGGTCAGAGCCAGAATCAGTATGAGAGGTCAGAGCTAGAATCAGTCTGAGAGTCAGAGCCAGAATCAGTCCTAGAGGTCAGAGCCAGAATCAGTATGAGAGGTCAGAGCCAGAATCAGTCTGGCTCCGACTGCTTCTGGCTCTGACCTCTCAGATTGATTCTGGCTCTGACCTCTCATACTGATTCTGGCTCTGACCTCTCAGACTGCTTCTGGCTCTGACCTCTCAGACTGCTTCTGGCTCTGACCTCTCAGACTGCTTCTGGCTCTGACCTCTCAGACTACTTCTGGCTCTGACTTCTCATACTGATTCTGGCTCTGACTTCTCAGACAGATTCTGGCTCTGACTTCTCATACTGATTCTGGCTCTGACCTCTCAGACTGATTCTGGCTCTGATATCTCATATTTCTTCTGGCTCTGACCTCTCATACTGATTCTGGCTCTGACTTCTCATACTGATTCTGGCTCTGACTTCTCATACTGATTCTGGCTCTGACTTCTCATACTGATTCTGGCTCTGATCTCTCAGTCTGATTCCGGCTCTGACCTCTCATATTGATTCCGGCTCTGACCTCTCATACTGATTCTGGCTCTGATCTCTGATATTGATTCTGGCTCTGATCTCTCATATAGATTCTGGTTCTGACCTCTGATACTGATTCTTGCTCTTATCTCTCATACTGATTCTGGCTCTGACCTCTCATACTGATTCTGGCTCTGACCTCTCATACTGATTCTGGCTCTGACCTCTGAGAGTAATTCTGGCTCTGATCTCTCAGACTAATTCTGGCTCTGACCTCTCTGACTGATTTTGGCTCTGACCTCTCAGACTGCTTCTGGCTCTGACCTCTCATACTGATTCTGGCTCTGACCTCTCAGACTGATCCTGGCTCTAACCTCTCAGTCTGATTCCGGCTCTGACCTCTCAGTCTGATTCCGGCTCTGACCTCTCACATTGATTCCGGCTCTGACCTCTCATACTGATTCCGGCTCTGACCTCTCATATTGATTCCGGCTCTGATCTCTCATACTGATTCTGGCTCTGACCTCTCAGACTGATTCTGGCTCAGTTTGAGAGGTCAGAGCCAGAATCGGTATGAGAGGTCAGAGCCAGAATCAGTATGAGAGCTCAGAGCAAGAATCAGTATGAGAGGTCAGAGCCAGAATCAGTATGAGAGGTCAGAGCCAGAATCAGTATGAGAGGTCAGAGCCAGAATCAGTCAGAGAGGTAAGAGCCAGAAGAAGTATGAGATGTCAGAGCCAGAATCAGTATGAGAGGTCAGAGCCAGAATCAGACTGAGAGGTCAGAGCCAGAAGCAGTCTGAGAGGTCAGAGCCAGAATCAGTATGAGAGGTCAGAGCCAGAATCAGACTGAGAGGTCAGAGCCGGAATCAGACTGAGAGGTCAGAGCCAGAATCAGTCTGAGAGGTCAGAGCCAGAAGCAGTATGAGACGTCAGAGCCAGAATCAGTATGAGAGATCAGAGCAAGAATCTGTATGAGAGGTCAGAACCAGAATCTATATGAGAGATCAGAGCCAGAATCAATATCAGAGATAAGAGCCAGAATCAGTATGAGAGGTCAGAGCCGGAATCAATATGAGAGGTCAGAGCCGGAATCAGACTGAGAGATCAGAGCCAGAATCAGTATGAGAAGTCAGAGCCAGAATCAGTATGAGAGGTCAGAGCCAGAAGAAGTATGAGATGTCAGAGCCAGAAGCAGTCTGAGAGGTCAGAGCCAGAATGAGTATGAGAGATCAGTGCCAGAATCAGTATGAGAGGTCAGAGTCAGAAATAGTCTGAGAGGTCAGAACCAGAAATGGTCTGAGAGGTCAGAGCCAGAATCAGTCTGAGAGATCAGAGCCAGAATCAGTATGAGAGGTCAGAGTCAGAAATTGTCTGAGAGGTCAGAACCAGAAATGGTCTGAGAGGTCAGAGCCAGAATCAGTCTGAGAGATCAGAGCCAGAATCAGTCTGAGAGATCAGAGCCAGAAGTAGTATGAAAGGTCAGAACCGGAATTAGTATGAGAGGTCAGAGCCAGAATCAGTATGAGAGATCAGTGCCAGAATCAGTATGAGAGGTCAGAGTCAGAAGCAGTATGAAAGGTCAGAGCCGGAATAAGTCTGAGAGGTCAGAGCCAGAATCAGTCTGAGAGGTCAGAGCCAGAATCAGTCTGAGATCAGAGCCAGAATCAGTATGAGAGGTCAGAGTCAGAAGCAGTATGAAAGGTCAGAGCCGGAATCAGTATGAGAGATCAGAGCATGAAGCAGTATGAGACATCAGAGCCAGAAGCAGTCTGAGAGGTTAGAGCCAGAATCAGGCTGAGAGGTCAGAGCCAGAATCAGTCTGAGAGGTCAGATCCAGAAGTAGTATGAAAGGTCAGAACTGGAATCAGCATGAGAGGTCAGAGCCAGAATCAGTATGAGAGGTCAGAGCCAGAAGCAGTATGAGAGGTCAGAGCCAGAAGCAGTATGAGACATCAGAGCCAGAAGCAGTCTGAGAGGTCAGAGCCAGAATCAGTCTGAGAGGTCAGAGCCAGAATCAGTCTGAGAGGTCAGAGCCAGGATCAGTCTGAGAGGTCAGAGCCAGAATCAGTATGAGAGGTCAGAGCCAGAATCAGTCTGAGAGATCAGAGCCAGAATTAGTCTGAGAGGTCAGAGCCAGAATCAGTATGAGAGGTCAGAGCCAGAATCAGTATGAGAGGTCAGAGCCAGAATCAGTATGAGAGGTCAGAGCCAGAATCATTATGAGAGGTCAGAGCCAGAATCAGTATGAGAGGTCAGAGCCAGAATTAGTATGAGAGGTTAGAGCCAGAATCAGTATGAGAGATCAGAGCAAGAATCAGTATGAGAGGTCAGAACCAGAATCTATATGAGAGATCAGAGCCAGAATCAATATCAGAGATCAGAGCCAGAATCAGTATGAGAGGTCAGAGCCGGAATCAATATGAGAGGTGAGAGCCGGAATCAGACTGAGAGGTCAGAGCCAGAATCAGACTGAGAGATCAGAGCCAGAATCAGTATGAGAGGTCAGAGACAGAATCAATCTGAGAGGTCAGAGCCAGAAGCAGTCTGAGAGGTCGGAGCCAGACTGATTCTGGCTCTGACCTCTCATACTAATTCTGGCTCTGACCTCTCAGACTGATTCTGGCTCTGACATCTCAGACTGATTCTGGCTCTGACCTCTCAGACTGATTCTGGCTCTGATCTCTCATACTGATTCTGGCTCTCATCTCTCATACTGATTCTGACTCTGACCTCTCAGACTGATTCTGCCTCTGACCTCTCATAATTATTCTTGCTCTGACCTCTCATACTGCTTCTGGCTCTGACCTCTCATACCGATTCTGGCTCTGACCTCTCAGACTGATCCTTGCTCTTACGTCTCAGACTGATTCTGGCTCTGACCTCTCAGTCTGTTTCTGGCTCTTACCTCTCATACTGATTCTGGCTCTGACCTCTCAGACTGATTCTGGCTCTGACCTCTCAGACTGATTCTGGTTCTGACCTCTCAGACTGATTCTGGCTCTGACCTCTCGTACTGATTCCAGTTCTGACCTTTCACACCGCTTCTGGCTCTGACCTCTCATACCGGTTCTGGCTCTGACCTCTCAGACTGATTCTGGCTCTGACCTCTCATGCTAATTCTGGCTCTGACCTCTCAGACTGATTCTGGCTCTAACCTTTCATACTGATTCTGGCTCTGACCTCTCAGACTGATTCCGGCTCTGACCTCTCAGACTGATTCTGGCTCTGATCTCTCATACTGATTCTGGCTCTGTCCTCTCATACTGATTCCGGGTCTGACCTCTCAGACTGAGTCTGGCTCTGATCTCTCATACTGCTTCTGGTTCTGTCCTCTCATACCGATTCTGGCTCTGACCTCTCAGACTGATTCTGGCTCTGACCTCTCATACCGATTCTGGCTCTGACCTCTCAGACTGATTCTGGCTCTGACCTCTCAGTCTGATTCTGGCTCTGACCTCTCAGACTGATTCTGTCTCTGACCTCTCAGTCTGATTCTGGCTCTGACCTCTCATGCCGATTCTGGCTCTGACCTCTCAGTCTGATTCTGGCTCTGACCTCTCATAATGATTCTGGCTCTGAACTCTCATACTGATTCTGGCTCTGACCTCTCATACTGATTCTGGCTCTGATCTCTCATACTGATTCTGGCTCTGACCTTTCATACCGCTTCTGGCTCTGACCTCTCATACCGATTCTGGCTCTGACCTTTTATACCGCTTCTTGCTCTGACCTCTTAGTCTGTTTCTGGCTCTTACCGCTCAGTCTGATTCTGCCTCTGACCTCTCATACTGATTCTGGCTCTGACCTCTCAGACTGATCCTGGCTCTGACCTCTCAGACTGATTCTGGCTCTGACCTCTCAGACTGATTCTGGCTCTGACCACTCAGACTGATTCTGGCTCTGAACTCTCATACTAATTCTGGCTCTGACCTCTCATACTGATTCTGGCTCTGACCTCTCAGACTGATTCTGGCTCTGAACTCTCATACTGATTTTGACTCTGACCTCTCATACTGATTCAAGTTCTGACCTTTCATACTGCTTCCGGCTCTGACCTCTCATACCGATTCTGGCTCTGACCTCTCAGACTGATTCTGGCTCTGACCTCTCAGACTGATTCTGGCTCTTTCCTCTCATACTGATTCTGGCTCTGACCTCTCAGTCTGATTCTGTCTCTGACCTCTCAGTCTGATTCTGGCTCTGACCTCTCAGACTGATTCTGGCTCTGACCTCTCAGACTGATTCTGGCTCTGACCTCTCAGACTGATTCTGGTTCTGACCTCTCAGACTGATTCTGGCTCTGACCTCTCAGACTGATTCTGGCTCTGACCTCTCAGACTGATTCTGGTTCTGACCTCTCAGACTGATTCTGGCTCTGACCTCTCAGACTGATTCTGGTTCTGACCTCTCAGACTGATTCTGGCTCTGACCTCTCAGACTGATTCTGGTTCTGACCTCTCAGACTGATTCTGGCTCTGACCTCTCAGACTGATTCTGGTTCTGACCTCTCAGACTGATTCTGGCTCTGACCTCTCATACTGATTCTGGCTCTTACCTCTCAGACTGATTCTGGCTCTTACCTCTCATACTGATTCTGGCTCTGACCTCTCAGACTGATTCTGGCTCTTACCTCTCATACTGATTCTGGCTCTGACCTCTCAGTCTGATTCTGGCTCTGACCTCTCAGTCTGATTCTGGCTCTGACCTCTCAGACTGATTCTGGCTCTGACCTCTCAGACTGATTCTGGCTCTGACCTCTCAGACTGATTCTGGTTCTGACCTCTCAGACTGATTCTGGCTCTGACCTCTCAGACTGATTCTGGCTCTTACCTCTCATACTGATTCTGGCTCTTACCTCTTATACTGATTCTGGCTCTGACCTCTCAGTCTGATTCTGGCTCTGACCTCTCAGACTGATTCTGGCTCTGACCTCTCAGACTGATTCTGGTTCTGACCTCTCAGACTGATTCTGGCTCTGACCTCTCAGTCTGATTCTGGCTCTGACCTCTCATACCGATTCTGGCTCTGACCTCTCATACCGATTCTGGCTCTGACCTCTCAGACTGATTCTGGCTCTGACCTCTCAGACTGATTCTGGTTCTGACCTCTCAGACTGATTCTGGCTCTGACCTCTCAGACTGATTCTGGTTCTGACCTCTCAGACTGATTCTGGCTCTGACCTCTCATACCGGTTCTGGCTCTGACCTCTCAGACTGATTCTGGCTCTGACCTCTCATACTAATTCTGGCTCTGACCTCTCAGACTGATTCTGGCTCTGACCTCTTATACTGATTCCGGCTCTGATCTCTCAGACTGATTCCGGCTCTGACCTCTCAGACTGATTCTGGCTCTGATCTCTCATACTGATTCTTGCTCTGTCCTCTCATACTGATTCCGGCTCTGACCTCTCAGACTGATTCTGGCTCTGATCTCTCATACTGCTTCTGGTTCTGTCCTCTCATACCGATTCTGGCTCTGACCTCTCAGACTGATTCTGACTCTGACCTCTCAGACTGATTCTGGCTCTGACCTCTCAGACTGATTCTGGCTCTGACCTCTCATGCCGATTCTGGCTCTGACCTCTCAGTCTGATTCTGGCTCTGACCTCTCATAATGATTCTGGCTCTGAACTCTCATACTGATTCTGGCTCTGACCTCTCATACTGATTCTGGCTCTGATCTCTCATACTGATTCTGGCTCTGACCTTTCATACCGCTTCTGGCTCTGACCTCTCATACCGATTCTGGCTCTGACCTCTCAGACTGATTCTGGCTCTGACCTCTCAGACTGATCCTGGCTCTGACCTCTCAGACTGATTCTGGCTCTGACGTCTCATACTGCTTCTGGCTCTGACCTCTCAGACTGATTCTGGCTCTGACCTCTCATATTGATTCCGGCTCTGACCTCTCATACTGATTCTGGCTCTGATCTCTGATATTGTTTCTGGCTCTGATTTCTCATATAGATTCTGGTTCTGACCTCTTAGACTGATTCTTGCTCTGATCTCTCATACTGATTCTGGCTCTGACGTCTCATACTGCTTCTGGCTCTGACGTCTCATACCGCTTCTGGCTCTGACCTCTCAGACTGATTCTGGCTCTGACCTCTCATATTGATTCCGGCTCTGACCTCTCATACTGATTCTGGCTCTGATATTGATTCTGGCTCTGATCTCTCATATAGATTCTGGTTCTGACCTCTTAGACTGATTCTTGCTCTGATCTCTCATACTAATTCTGGCTCTGACCTCTCAGACTGATTCTGGCTCTGACCTCTCAGACTGATTCTGGCTCTGACCTGTCATACTGCTTCTGGCTCTGACCTCTCATACTGATTCTGGCTCTGACCTCTCATACTGAATCTGGCTCTGACCTCTCGGACTGATTCTGGCTCTGTCCTCTCAGACTGATTCTGGCTCTGACCTCTCATACTGATTCTGGCTCTGACCTCTCAGTCCGATTCTGGCTCTGAACTCTCATACTGATTCTGGCTCTGACCTCTCATACTGATTCAAGTTCTGACCTTTCATACTGCTTCCGGCTCTGACCTCTCATACCGATTCTGGCTCTGACCTCTCAGACTGATTATGGCTCTGACCTCTCAGACTGATTCTTGCTCTGACCACTCATACAGATTCTGGCTCTGACCTTTCATACTGATTCTGGCTCTGACCTCTCATACTGATTCTGGCTCTGACCTCTCATACTGATTCTGGCTCTGACCTCTCATACTGATTCTGGCTCTGACCTCTCATACTGATTCTGGCTCTGACCTCTCATACTGATTCTGGCTCTGACCTCTTAGACTGCATCTGGCTCTGACGTCTAATACTACTTCTGGCTCTGACTTCTCAGACTGATTCTGGCTCTGACCTCTCATACTGATTCTGGCTCTGACCTCTCAGACTGATTCTGGCTCTGACCTCTCAGACTGATTCTCTTTCTGACCTCTCAGACTGATTCTGGCTCTGACCTCTCATACTATTTCTGGCTCTGACCTCTCAGACTGATTCTGGCTCTGACCTCTCATACTGCTTCCGGCTCTGACCTTTCAAACTGATTCCGGCTCTGACCTCTCATACTGATTCTGACTCTGATCTCTTAGACTGATTCTTGCTCTGATCTCTCATACTGATTCTGGCTCTGACGTCTCATACTGCTTCTGGCTCTGACCTCTCAGACTGATTCTGGCTCTGACCTCTCATATTGATTCCGGCTCTGACCTCTCATACTGATTCTGGCTCTGATCTCTGATATTGATTCTGGCTCTGATCTCTCATATAGATTCTGGTTCTGACCTCTTAGACTGATTCTTGCTCTGATCTCTCATACTAATTCTGGCTCTGACCTCTCAGACTGATTCTGGCTCTGACCTCTCAGACTGATTCTGGCTCTGACCTGTCATACTGATTCTGGCTCTGACCTCTCATACTGATTCTGGCTCTGACCTCTCATACTGATTCTGGCTCTGACCTCTCGGACTGATTCTGGCTCTGTCCTTTCAGACTGATTCTGGCTCTGACCTCTCATACTGATTCTGGCTCTGACGTCTCAGACCGATTCTGGCTCTGAACTCTCATATTGATTCTGGCTCTGACCTCTCATACTGATTCTGGCTCTGACCTCTCATACTGATTCTGGCTCTGACCTCTTATACTGATTCTGGCTCTGACCTCTCATACTGATTCTGGCTCTGACCTCTCAGACTGATTCTGGCTCTGACCTCTCAGACTGATTCTGGCTCTGACCTCTCATACTGATTCAAGTTCTGACCTTTCATACTGCTTCCGGCTCTGACCTCTCATACCGATTCTGGCTCTGACCTCTCAGACTGATTATGGCTCTGACCTCTCAGACTGATTCTTGCTCTGACCACTCATACTGATTCTGGCTCTGACCTTTCATACTGATTCTGGCTCTGACCTCTCATACTGATTCTGGCTCTGACCTCTCATACTGATTCTGGCTCTGACCTCTTATACTGATTCTGGCTCTGACCTCTCATACTGATTCTGGCTCTGACCTCTCAGACTGATTCTGGCTCTGACCTCTCAGACTGATTCTCGTTCTGACCTCTCAGACTGATTCTGGCTCTGACCTCTCATACTATTTCTGGCTCTGACCTCTCAGACTGATTCTGGCTCTGACCTCTCATACTGCTTCCGGCTCTGACCTTTCAAACTGATTCCGGCTCTGACCTCTCATTCTGATTCTGGCTCTGATCTCTCATACTGATTCTGACTCTGATCTCTTATACTGATTCTGGCTCTGACCTCTCATACTGATTCTGGCTCTGACCTCTCATACTGATTCTGGCTCTGACCTCTCGTACTGATTCCAGTTCTGACCTTTCACACTGCTTCGGGCTCTGATCTCTCATACCGGTTCTGGCTCTGACCTCTCAGACTGATTCTGGCTCTGACCTCTCAGACTGATTCTGGCTCTGACCTCTCAGACTGATTCTGGTTCTGACCTCTCTTACTGATTCTGGCTCTGACCTCTCGTACTGATTCCAGTTCTGACCTTTCACACCGCTTCTGGCTCTGACCTCTCATACCGGTTCTGGCTCTGACCTCTCAGACTGATTCTGGCTCTGACCTCTCATACTAATTCTGGCTCTGACCTCTCAGACTGATTCTGGCTCTGACCTCTCATAATGATTCTGGCTCTGACCTCTCAGACTGATTCTGGCTCTGACCTCTCATACTGCTTCTGGCTCTGATCTCTCATACAGATTCTGGCTCTGACCTCTCAGACTGCTTCTGGCTCTGATGTCTCATACTGCTTCTGGCTCCGACCTCTCATACTGATTCTGGCTCTGACATCACATATATATACGCTCATGCGGGTGTCTTATATATATATATATATATATATATATATATATATATATATATATATATATGTGCTCATGTATGTATGTATATATATATATATATATATATATATATATATATATCTATATATACACACAGGGTGCTCGCATATAAATACTGGGTGTCCTAAAAAAATGTGCGCGCACATGTGCGCGGGTGTCCCATATATATGTGCGCATATATATGCGCTCGCATATATATGCGCTCGCATATATATGGGACACCTGCGCACATGTGCGCGCGCATTTTTTTGGGACACCCTCTATATATATATATATGCATATACAGTGCCTACAAGAAGTATTTAACCCCCTGCAGATTTAGCAGGTTTGATAAGATGCAAATAAGTTAGAGCCTTCAAACTTCAAACAAGAGCAGGATTTATTAACAGATGCATAAATCTTACAAACCAAAAAGTTCTGTTGCTCAGTTAAATTTTAATAAATCTTAAACATAAAAGTGTGGGTCAATTATTATTCAACCCCTAGGTTTAATATTTTGTGGAATAACCCTTGTTTGCAATTACAGCTAATAATCGTCTTTTATAAGAGCTGATCAGGCCGGCACAGGTCTCTGGAGTTATCTTGGCCCACTCCTCCATGCAGATCTTCTCCAAGTTATCTAGGTTCTTTGGGTGTCTCATGTGGACTTTAATCTTGAGCTCCTTCCACAAGTTTTCAATTGGGTTAAGGTCAGGAGACTGACTAGGCCACTGTAACACCTTGATTTTTTCCCTCTTGAACCAGGCCTTGGTTTTCTTGGCTGTGTGCTTTGGGTCGTTGTCTTGTTGGAAGATGAAATGACGACCCATCTTAAGATCCTTGATGGAGGAGCGGAGGTTCTTGGCCAAAATCTCCAGGTAGGCCGTGCTATCCATCTTCCCATGGATGCGGACCAGATGGTCAGGCCCCTTGGCTGAGAAGCAGCCCCACAGTATGATGCTGCCACCACCATGCTTGACTGTAGGGATGGTATTCTTGGGGAGGTATGCAGTGCCGTCCAGTCTCCAAACGTCACGTGTGTGGTTGGCACCAAAGATCTCGATCTTGGTCTCATCAGACCAGAGAACCTTGAACCAGTCTGTCTCAGAGTCCTCCAAGTGATCATGAACAAACTGTAGACGAGCCTTGACATGACGCTTTGAAAGTAAAGGTACCTTACGGGCTCGTCTGGAACGGAGACCATTGCGGTGGAGTACGTTACTTATGGTATTGACTAAAACCAATGTCCCCACTGCCATGAGATCTTCCCGGAGCTCCTTCCTTGTTGTCCTTGGGTTAGCCTTGACTCTTCGGACAAGCCTGGCCTCGGCACGGGAGGAAACTTTCAAAGGCTGTCCAGGCCGTGGAAGGCTAACAGTAGTTCCATAAGCCTTCCACTTCCGGATGATGCTCCCAACAGTGGAGACAGGTAGGCCCAACTCCTTGGAAAGGGTTTTGTACCCCTTGCCAGCCTTGTGACCCTCCACGATCTTGTCTCTGATGGCCTTGGAATGCTCCTTTGTCTTTCCCATGTTGACCATGTATGAGTGCTGTTCACAAGTTTGGGGAGGGTCTTAAATAGTCAGAAAAGGCTGGAAAAAGAGATAATTAATCCAAACATGTGAAGCTCATTGCTCTTTGTGCCTGAACTACTTCTTAATACTTTAGGGGAACCAAACAGAATTCTGGTGGTTTGAGGGGTTGAATAATAAATGACCCTCTGAATAAACTTTTCACAATTTAAAAAAAAATTAAACAAAGAAATAACATTCTTTTTTGCTGCAGTGCATTTCACACTTCCAGGCTGATCTACAGTCCAAATGTCACAATGTCAAGTTAATTCAGAATGTGTAAACCTGCTAAATCTGCAGGGGGTTGAATACTACTTGTAGGCACTGTATTTATATATATAAATATGCGCGGGTGTCCCATATATATGCGAGCACCCTGTATATATATATATATATATATATATATATATATATACAGTGTGGAGCCGTTCAGTGTGAATATATATGCGCTCGCATATATATGCACACTGAACGGCTCCACACTGGAGAAAACCAACAGCTACACCTACCTGGGGCTGGAGCTCAGCCAATCAGGAAGCTTCAAAGCAGCAATAGAAACCCTGAAAGCAAAAGCCTGCAGAACCTTCTACGCCATCAGAAGACAACTGTACCACCTCAAACCACCGGTGAGGGTCTGGCTGAAGATATTTGACGCAGTCATCTCCCCGATCCTTCTCTATGGCAGCGAGGTTTGGGGCCCCGCCACCTACCCAGACCAGTCAAAGTGGGATTCCAGCCCAACAGAGAACTTCCATCTGGAGTTCTGCAAATACCTGCTCCATGTCCATCGCAACACCTCCAACATGGCCTGCAGGGCAGAGCTAGGCAGACTCCCCCTATGGCTCACCATACAGAAGAGGGCTCTAGCTTTCCAGGCACACATCCAGGGGAGCAAGCCTGACTCCTACCACCACCAAGCATGGCTAAGCCACCTGAGCAAACCAGACACTCACCAACCAAACAGCCAACCACCAACCCAAAAACACCAACAGATGATAACCAAGGCCGAAATAAAGGCGAAGAATATAATTGAGTTATCAGCTGCTAAAATGTGTATACATTTTTTGGACACCCTGTATATGTGCGCGCACATCTATATATACACACACAAACATATATATGCGCACACACACACATACAGTATATGCACACAGACATATATAGGCACGCACACATATATATGCACACACACATATATATATACTAGCTGGTACCCGTGACTTCGTCTGCGGTGATTGTAGAACTGGGTAAATCCAGGCGCGGGTAAGATTTTAGTACTGTGTATAAGGTATGGGATATAAAATGTAACTTTGTATCTTGTTTTTGCTATAATTCTGAGAATACGTGAGACTTTTGTGTTGAATGTAATTTGTATTTCAGCTGCTATACGGTGTTCTGAGAACTGTACATAGTGTGTTTGGGACAGAGGTATTTCAGGTTAATATACATGGATATACGACATTGTATGATTTGTTATTTTCCGCCAGTACATGTAAGTTTTGGGCACAGGATACTCTGGAGCAAGCAACATAAAGTCTGGCCCTGTGCATGACAGTTTAGTAACCCATCATGTCCTTCACATTAACCCTTGTGTAAGAGTTACTGATATGTGAGAGACTTGGAGGTAATAATTAAGTATCTTCATTATTGAGGTCTTTTATTAGTACCTCCATATGTCTCACATAGTAGTAACCTTTATATGGGGCACACAGAGGTTAATATGAGGGACATGATGGGGTTTATTCCTATTCATGTGAGGCACACAGGGGTTAATATGAGGGACATGATGGGGTTTATTCCTATTAATGTGAGGCACATGGAGTTACTAACACTAAACTAATAACCCCAAATGCCTGACATTAATGAGAATAGGAACTACAGGAAGGGACCTGTGTGTTTCTTCACTTTGCTAGCAGCTTCCTCTCCTCCTCGGGGAACCTTTGCAGGATGCAGACGGCAGGAGCTATCACTATAGCAGGCAGAGACCTGAGCGATTAAGCTCCACCCCCTCTGTTTCCTGCACCCCTCTCATTGGAGGGCAGTGAGAGAAGGGGAGTGTCCTTATGCCTCAGCTCTAGCAGAGCACTGAAGGGACGCTCCGACTTCATTTAACTCTTGCAGGTCCTGTGCTGCTGGTGTGCCAGTGAAATATGGCAGGAGTGCCACTCTTGGCACGTGTGCCAGGGGTTGCTGACCTCTGCTGTAGAGAGTAATATGAATTTTGTGGCTTGCTATGGTCCAAAGTGTGTGAGATTGCAGAGATAGTGATGTGAGTTTGGGTTTTGTGGGGGTCCTGGGAAAAACGTATGTGCGCTATTGTGACATGTCCCCTGTATTCTGTGTTTCGTTACGATTCCGGGGATACCAAATTTATATAGTCTTATTTACTTTTTGACCCTTTAAAAAAATCCAAAACTATGTTAAAAATTTTTTTTTTTTGAAAAGTCGCCATATTCCGACAGCCGTAACTTTTTTATATGTGCGTGTACGGGGATGTATAGGGCGTCTTTTTTTGCGGGGTCGGGTGTACTTTTTAGTTCTACCATTTTCGGGGAAATGCTATTGCTTTGATCACTTTTTATTCAAATTTTTATCAGAATCAAAACAGTGAAAAAACGGCGGTTTGGCACTTTTGACCATTTTTCCCGCTACGGCGTTTACCGAACAGGAAAAATATTTGTCTAGCTTTGTAGAGCGGGCGATTTCGGGCGCGGGGATACCTAACATGTATGTGTTTCACAGTTTTTAACTACTTTTATATGTGTTCTAGGGAAAGGGGGGGTGATTTGAATTTTTAATCCCTTTTATTTGTTTTTATATTTTTTTACTTTTTTTTAAACTTTTTTTTTTTGCATTTATTAGACCGCCTAGGGGTATTGACATGGGTGGGCGGTGTCGCGGATTGTCAGAGCGGTGGGGGTCGGCAAACATGGCTGCTCCGGAGCGTTATAGAGCGCCTCCTGGAGTATCGTTAAGGTGAGGGGCAAAGTGGTAAAGTATATGTATATGAGATTGTGTGGGGTTAGGGGCTAGACTGTAGAGGGCAATATGAATTGAATAGTGGTTTGCTATGGTCCAAAGTGTGTGAGTTTGGGTTTTGTGGGGGTCCTGGCACAAACGTATGTGCGCTATTGTGACGAAAAGTAGCCTATTGCGCAATTGGGTGTATTAACTATGTTTGTGGAAACTTTCAGCCAAATCGGTCGAGCGGGTTTTGCGTGATTGAGGAACAAACACACAAATCCACAAACATCCAAACTCACAAACTTTCACAGGATGTATCTATGTCCAGGAATGTGTATTTCCTGTATTCTTATTGATAATCCTATACATATACAATGTCTCTCTTGGCCAGTTCTGGCTCCTTCCTATAGACACTCCACTCTACCGTAGCTGCTCCTGTAGTGAGGTGACTAGATTGGAGTTTCTGGCGGCAGCTCCTATTAGCAACTCCATTCTAGTCACTTTAGTACTGAACAGTCTACATTGGAGTTGATTCTAGTAGTTCCTGCCTCCAGCAACTCCAATCTAGTCACCTCATTAGTGAATTGTCTAGATTGGAGTTGCTCCTGGTAGGTCCTCCCTACAGTAACTCCATTCTAGCCCGTTCACTAGTGAGGTGACTAGATTGGAGTTGCTGGAGGAAGGACCTACCAGGAGCAACTCCATTCTAGACGCAATTTTGACGTATTTTGACTCGTGCGACTAGCCGTCACCCACTATTCTGCCTCCGCTAGAGGCCGCCTTGTCATTTCCTGATCTGTCACCACAATGGAAGCATTTTACGTGCTCGACTGCACTATCCTGAACAAGTAAAGGGCTACACAAAAATGGCGGCGTTTATGAGTCTGATCTGTGCACAGTTTCCAGGTGACTCGCCATTGGCTGCTGCCTGAGCCGCTGTCTGCCGGGTTTGACAAGCAGATACAATCATGGCGGTTCCCATGACTGCGGCGGCTGAACTAGGTGAGCGATTGTTATAGTGTGTGGGGAATGTCAGTGACTGACTGCAGCGTAATAACCGAGCGATGTCTGCCCTGTCCACAGAGGCCTCGCGCGGGAAGAGAGCGGCGCTGGCCATAGCACTGATCGCTGCACTGGCGGGGCTGCCGCTGTGGTGGAAGACAACCGAGACCTACCGGGCGTCCCTGCCCTACTCCGACATCAGACAGCTGGGGCTGCTGAGGGTGAGCGCCGCCTATGTCTATGCATTGTATACACTCCATGTCACGTGCTATGGTCCATTCCAGGTGTAGCCATAGCCAAGTATGTGATATGGAGGATGGAGGGCACAGGTAGGTATATAGTGGTGTTCTGGTGCCTGCCAGTCAGACGCCCTTTGGGGCACATGTCCTTTATCTAGAAGGAAGTATCTGATGTCTGAGGGCCGATCCCTGGGGCCACATAGGAGTTCCCAGTGTGAATGGAGCAGTAGTGCGCCCGTGGCCACCATTCGCTTTTATAGGATTGATTGCGGTGTACGGAACCTCATCTGTCCCATAAAAACGAATGGAGTGGTGCCCATGCCCCCGCACACTACTGCTCCAATAACACAGGGGACTAAGGGACCTTTGTTCTTGTGACTCTGGGTGGGGGGAACCCTTTAAGGCAGAGGCGATGTGTTGCAAATTTTTGAGCCGGAGCAGATTTAGCAGAATGGAGAAGTATAAGAACCTCCCATATATTTGTCATTGCATTTGAAGCCACTTTAGACATGAGCTCAGAACAGCGCAGCAAAGCCTGCAACAGAAACGCAGCTTTTCTACATAGTGTGTCCTTGGCTTAAAGGGGTTACATAGTAGATGAGGTTGGATGAAGACATCAGTCCATCAAGTCCAACCTATAACCCTACAATATAGTGTTGATCCAGAGGAAGGCAAAATACCCCATGAGGCTCATGGCAATTGCCCCATTTCAGGGGGAAAAAAATTCCTTCCTGACACCAGTCTGGCAGTCAGTATAAACCCTGGATCAACGTGTCCTTAAAATCTAGAACCCATAACCTGTAATATTGTTCTCTTCAGGAAAGACATCCAATCCCTCTTTGAACTTGTTTAATGAATCCGCCATCACCACTTCCTGGGGCAGAGAGTTCCAGAGCATCGCTATCAGTTTTCTATTATTGATGGCCTGTGGGACCCGATCGGATCAGCTGTTCTGGGACAGTGTCAGGAGCCTCACTGCAGTACAAAGTATTATGGCGGGTTTGAGCAGCACTGCCCTATAGATTCAATGGGACATAAGTGGAGCCACGTGAAGCCTCAGCTTCTCTTTGGACATAGGCGCCCGGGACAGATGACTAACACAGTTTTTTCTGTTTCCTCACTTCCCTTAGTAATAACCAGCATGAACAAAATCACATTGGTTATCCAGGTTGACATTCGGTTTCGGTTAATCTCTGATCACTTTTTCCAGCTCCAGCTCACCGTCCCTGTAGAAGTTGTGTTTTCTAAAGGAACATTGACAGCAGAACAGCAGAGGAGAATCCCGGCCTCAGATATAAAAGAGAAAGAGGTGGTACTGAGCTGTGAGTATGGTTTCTGTATAAAGGGGGTTCTGTCGGGAAAACAACATTCATGGACTGTGCTTAGGATGATCATATCATCATCTGTGGAGGTGAGACCCCTAAATCAGCAACAGGAGTCTGGGGTCCCCATATAACTACAGTACCGAACACAACCACATGGCTGGCGCTGTGTTGGGTACTGAGATTAGTAGGGACCCTGCAGTACTTTGGCACATGTGTAATGGGATTTGTGGCGGTAATATAGATTTGTCTTTCATCCTTAGTCATATCTGGACCTCCCAAAGTGAACTATTAATATATTCTGGTTAATGTGTTCTTCACAGCTCACACAATGTTTAATTGTCGCTATGAGTTCCGATTCAGAAGGACGACCTATGAGGAGGATGAGCTTTTGTCATTGCCAACTTTGTCAGGTAAAAGGTCCATTTTCCTTTCACATTTAAGTATGACAGTATGATATGTACAATATATAGGAGCCATGATTTCCTTATTGTGGACAGGTTATCAGAAGGACACTACATGTATGAGAATATAACCCGACCACAATAAGGACATCATGGCTGGTTATCAGGAGGACACTACATGTATGAGAAGATAACCCGACCACAATAAGGACATCATGGCTGGTTATCAGGAGGACACTACATGTATGAGAAGAGAACCTGACCACAATAAGGACATCATGGCTGGTTATCAGAAGGACACTACATGTATGAGAAGATAACCCGGCCACAGTAAGGACATCATGGCTGGTTATCAGAAGGACACTACATGTATGAGAAGATAACCCGGCCACAGTAAGGACATCATGGCTGGTTATCAGGAGGACACTACATATATGAGAAGATAACCCGACCACAATAAGGAGATCATGGCTGGTTATCAGGAGGACACTACATGTATGAGAAGATAACCCGACCACAATAAGGAGATCATGGCTGGTTATCAGGAGGACACTACATGTATGAGAAGATAACCCGGCCACAATAAGGACATCATGGCTGGTTATCAGGAGGACACTACATGTATGAGAAGATAACCCGGCCACAATGAGGACATCATGGCTGGTTATCAGGAGGACACTACATGTATGAGAAGATAACCCGACCACAATAAGGACATCATGGCTGGTTATCAGGAGGACACTACATGTATGAGAAGATAACCCGGCCACAATAAGGACATCATGGCTGGTTATCAGGAGGACACTACATGTATGAGAAGAGAACCCGACCACAATAAGGAAATCATGACGAAGTTTCTGACAAGTCCCAGACTATAGAAAGTTCATGGTCGTATCCTTTGGCAACCGATCAAGACAAAGCCAGTCACCACTAAGATGTTTAGAGAAAATCTGTAAACCTTGGAAAAGTTTCTAGTTATTTATATTTGCAAAAAATTTTAGCTTTTAATTGTCTACGAATGTAAATATGGTTATGTTCATGGGAAATCCCTTTAACTGCTTTATCCGACACATATCTAACACAGTCAGCACCTTTTCAGAGTTTTGAGAGCCAAATCTCAGCCTGCATTAGGCCAATGACACGGAACTAGTGTTGGTTGTAGTAATTCTGTAGGCTGAGTTCACACAGTGTTTTTTTTTTACATCAATAACATGCAGTTTGATAGGAATACCACATTTTACTATTCATTTCTGCAGAGCAGCATGTTTTTACTATGCCAGTATTTTTAAAATTCACTATTCACTATGCTCACCAGTCTCAGCTTTAGACTAGACAATATAGTGTCTATTGTCGTCGTTTTCTGTAGTTGACACTAGGGGGCATTACATTTACAATTTGAAAGGTAAAAGAAAAAATATCCTTGTACCGTGTTAGCCAGGGGATATGAAATGAAAGAAATTTTTGAGAGAAGTCCTCAGTAGTTGATACCTTTTTTAATGGCTAACTTAAAAAGTTTTTTGATGACATATCGAGCTTTCGGGACTATAGAGGTCTCTTCATCAGGATTAGTATAAGACAATTTCTGAAGTTAGGCACATATATACACAGAGTGAGGTGTTAGATGCAAAATAGATGGAGAACAGAACATAATGTAAATAAACAGTAAAAAACATATATATCAGTTCACAGGAAAGCTCTCTGGGTTTATAGCTTCTTTGGTCAGTGATGTGGTGTCTAGTGGTTGTAAAAGGCCATAAAACCCTGGGCCTGGTTTAACCCCCTTTGGAGAGAGTTAAGGTTCACCATAAGTTTAATCTCCCATATGTGGCAATCTTTTTTGTTCCTAAAATTCCCTCTCAGTACCAGGATCTTCATATCCTGGGTCATATTATGATTTTCATTACAGAAGTGTTTTGGCACAGGGAGGTCCATTCTTTGCTCTCTAATCGTATGTCTGTGTGAGTTCATCCTCATCCTCAGAGACTGTCCTGTCTCACCTACATACAGGCCCTCAGGACACTTAGTACACAATATCAAATACACTACATTAGGTGTGCTGCAGGAGTCATGCATGATGTTAAGGGGTCTGCCCCTAGAGGGCGGCATACAGAGTGCACTGTTCTCCTAATTACATCCCGGAGAATAGATTTGCATATTTATAGTGATGTGGTGACAGTAGTGTTATTGGAGGTTGTAGTTCTTCCAGAACAGGTGAGTCTTTAAGGTCTTTAAGCTTGTGATTGTGGAGAACAGTGTGCCTGTCTTGGTAGTGAGTATTGGGGATGCTCAGGAGACGTTTTGGATGAAGTTGTGAGTAAAAAGCAGATTGTAAGGGGCCACACGGTGGCTCAGTGGTTAGCACTGCAGCCTTGCAGTGCTGGAGTCCTGGTGTTCAAATCCTGCCAAGGGCAAAAAAACATCTGCAAGGAGTTTGTATATTCTCCCCGTGTTTGCATGGATTTCCATTCCATATTCCAAAAAGACATACTGATAGGGGAAATAATGTACATTGTGAGCTCTATGTTGGACTCACAATCTACATGAAAAAAAAAAAAGCAGATTGTAGATCTTGAAAGGATCGGTGGTTATGAGTGGGGGTGGTAGAGATGAGCAAACACTGTTTGGATCAGCCGTTCCGAACAGCACACTCCCATAGAAATGAATGGAAGCACCTGGCACGTACACTTTGCCGGCGGCCGGTCGCCGTGCAAGGTGCTTCCATTCATTTCTATGGGAGTGTGCTGTTCGGAACGGCTGATCCAAACATTGTTCGCTCATCTCTAGTGGGCGGGTATCAGGAGATTAGGTCAGAAATGTATGGAGGGGACAGGTTGTGGATGTTTTTTTTTATGTTAGTGTTAATATTTGAAACACTATTTACGTTGGGTTTGCACCAGCGCCCGATCTACGTTTTCAGGTTTCTGTCTTCTGCCGACAGAAGACGGAAACCCGGCAGACCTCGTCCGGCCTTGAACGCCTGTGAGCGTTTTGTGCTCTCCACGGCAAAACCGGGTTTTTTTTTTTAACCGGACACAAAGTCCTGCATGTCCGACTTTGTGTGCGGTTAAAAAAAAAACAACCAAAAAAAATGGTTTCGCCGTGGAGAGCACAAAAACGCTCACGGCCATACACTTTTCAAACCCATTCAAGTGAATGGGTTTGAAAAATGACAGCAGGTTTCCGTTTCCTTTCCAGTTTCGGGCAGGATATGGAAACCTGCATAATGGAGATCAGGGCGCAGATGTGAACGAGCCCTTACTGGACTATGGGCAGCCAGTGAGGGAATTGACAGAGAAGAGGTTGGGACAAAGATGATTGACTCCATTTTCTCCATGTTAAGTTGAAGAAAGTGGAAGTAGGTTATGGCTGCTAGACACGCTGGACAACAGTAATATAGAATATTGTTCTACCCTCCGTATTGTAGATGGGGATGCTGTTGTGGATGGCTTGTCTGAGCCGTAATCAATAAATCCAAGCACTCCAATGTGTGATGCAAAGTAAAGATATCATTTATTGGTGTCTGCGACTATGCCATGTGTCACTACGCGTCACACCAACATGCTCTGAAGAACACTTCACTACTTTTTTTTCTGCCTGGATACTTACTTTCAGCACATACTGCATGTCTACATGTATACTCTACAATTGCAATTATTTATTGTTTGTGTAATGAAAAATTCTACAATTTTCCAATATACTTTCTCATGGTTTTCTAGATCTCTGCTTACTGTCATTCATTGTTTATTGCAAGTGGATAAAAATTAAAGGGGCTCTATCAGCAAAATTATGCTGTATGAGCCCCATATATACGTGAATAGCCTTTAAAGAGGCCATTCAGGCACCGGTAAAATTATATTAAACTACTTCCCAGTTTTAAAATAAAACCCTAAAACATAATATGTTCAACTTACCGAACGTGCACGGGGGGCGGGCATTCAGGGTCCGACGTCATCTTCAGCCATGCCTCCTCTTCCAGCAATGTCCTCGGGTCCTGTCTAACTTGCGAACTGACATTGATAAAAAATGGAGCATGCGCAGTAGTAGAAGCAGCATGCTACTGCACATGCACCCGCGCCATTTTTTTTTTTTTTTTTATCAATGTCAGTTCGCGAGTTAGACGGGACCCGAGGTTTGTTCTACTGTTTAGTGTCTTTTATGATAATCTCCTTATTGCTTTCTCTGATGAATAAGATTGTCAGATACTTACTTGTCTATCTTGTGTTACAGAGGCAGATAGAGCTTTGCAGCAACACAGCAGAGGAATCCAGGGATCTTTGTCGCTCTTTTTTATACCAGAAACTTCACAGCTTTTTCCTAAGGTAATGTGGACATCATTTTTATACAAATCTGGTAAAGGTTACCCCTCGCTCACATCTGCGTTGGTAATGCGTTCATGGGAGTCCGCATGGAGACCCCCCGAACGGAATACCAAATGCATTTGCAGGTGCTGTGCAGTAAAAGCACACGGATCCCCATAAACTATAATGGGGACCATGTGCTTGCCGCGCGCTGCCCACACGAATCATCCGGACAGGAAAGTAGATTGTGAACTACTTTCCTGTCCGCATGCTCTGTGCGGAGATCTTGTGGCAAGCACACGGACCCCATTATAGTCTATGGGATCCATGTGCTCTTACTGCACAGCACCTGCAATTGTGTTTAGTATTCTGTTCGGGGGGGGGATCACCATGCAGACTCCCCCGGACGGAATACCAATGCAGAAGTGAATGAGGGGTTACAGAGTAATAGAGCAAGGCTGTCTGGAGCGCTGCTGTGTCCTTGAGTGACACTGATAGCGAGGAGTAGTGTAGTCCTTCATCTTCCCTGTAGCTATAGTGAGCATATACTGAACAGCTATGTAAGAAGCGCCGACCCTGCCATCACCTTATTTCCTGGAGATGTGTATATGGACAACTCCTTCAACCCAATAAAGCTTGTCTGAGTTAGAGAGAAAATACCAATGGGTTAGGAAGTTTCATAAAATAAGTAAAGTAATTATACTGAACAGTTTATTCCCTTCCAGCGCGGCCCTCTGGTTCGTCTTGCCAGGTTTCTTTCCTGCAGCAATGCCATAAACGTCACCCCCACAGCAAATCACTTGTTTTTTTTTTTTTACCAGTTCAGTATTGGGCTTTTTTTTTGTATTCCAAAGTACATGCAGTTCATCACACATTTATTTGTGCATTAGCTTAAAAAAAAAAATAAGTAAAAAAATAAGAAAAATTGATGTATTATATACTTATATACGGTACTTGAGTATAAGCCGAATTTTTCAGCACAGTCTTTTTTAGGAGGGGGGGGGGGGGTCTGTGACCAGCCGCAATATCAATGTATAGAATCTCCCATAAAATAGTGGGAAAGAAAAAAAGAAGCTTTAAAAAAAAATAAGTAAATAAAAGTTCTAAATCCCTCCTTTCCCTGGAATACATACAAAAGAAAATGACTGTGAAACACAAACACATTAGGTATCCCTGTGTCTGACAGTGCCCGGTCTACTGAATATAGGGGATCTGCAGTGCTCCTGTTCCGTCAGGAGGGGGTTAATAGGGGCTCTGCAAAATACCCTATATTCAGCCAGACTGAATTCCAAGTGGGGGGGAAAAAAAACAGTCCTCAGGCTCAGGGAAGGGGCAGACAGACAACCAAAACACCCCCTCCCCTTCCCCAGCATCTACTGCACCCAAAAACTCTGACCATTTTAATTTTTGAAATTTTCCAGTAGCTGCTGCATTTCCCCCCCTCGGCTTATACTCGAGTCAATAAGTTTTCCCAGTTTTTAGTGGTAAAATTAGGGGCCTCGACTTATATTCGGGTCGGCTTATACTCTTTTATTTTTTTGATTTATAGAGTGGTATTTTTGTCTGTTTTTACTTTGCTAATTTTCTTTAAAAACATACAAAGGAAAACTTTCAGCCCTAACCATATAAGGCAAGTGTGAGATAGAGAGCACAAGGAAGTAACGAGTGTTATATTTGTCTCTTAAAGAGGAAGCAACACATGTTATCGGCTTCACGTGTGTTTTATATACAGCATTTATTAGTAGGATGTCGCAGAGGCCACATGGGTTGCTGTATTTATCACAGTGCCTGTTGTGTTACAGTAAGGCCACGTTCAGACATGATGCAAATGTTGCAGTGTAATGCAAGTGAATGGGACTCTCATGCTGACACTGCATTAAATATAAACAGTAAGGGACTTGTAGTGTAGAACGGGATCTGTAACAAAAAAAAAACGTTTCGGTTTTATTTTATTTTATTTTTCACTTCTGAGTGTCGCAGTCACAGAAACTACTTTCACTCATATTACACAGGGCAACAATGTGATCTTTGGTCCCACATCAATTGTCATGGCTAGAATCGCCTTGTAGTTCCAGGCTTGCTGCATACGTTTGGTTATATGGTCTGGTCATGGGGACATGTCATTATTATTTTACTGGAGGGATCAGATATCTAGCGTCCTCTGTGCCCCATGTTAGTCAGCAGTAGAGATGAGCGAACACTAAAATGTTCGAGGTTCGAAATTCGATTCGAACAGCCGCTCACTGTTCGAGTGTTCGAATGGGTTTCGAACCCCATTATAGTCTATGGGGAACATGTACTCGTTAAGGGGGAAACCCAAATTCGTGTCTGGGGGGTCACCAAGTCCACTATGACACCCCAGGAAATGATACCAACACCCTGGAATGACACTGGGACAGCAGGGGAAGCATGTCTGGGGGCATAAAAGTCACTTTATTTCATGGAAATCCCTGTCAGTTTGCGATTTTCGCAAGCTAACTTTTCCCCATAGAAATGCATTGGCCAGTGCTGATTGGCCAGAGTACGGAACTCGACCAATTAGCGCTGGCTCTGCTGGAGGAGGCGGAGTGTAGATCGCTCCACACCAGTCTCCATTCAGGTCCGACCTTAGACTCCGCCTCCTCCGGCAGAGCCAACACTGATTGGCCGAAGGCTGGCCAATGCATTCCTATGCGAATGCAGAGACTTAGCAGTGCTGAGCCAGTTCTGCTCAACTACACATCTGATGCACACTCGGCACTGCTACATCAGATGTAGCAATCTGATGTAGCAGAGCCGAGGGTGCACTAGAACCCCTGTGCAAACTCAGTTCACGCTAATAGAATGCATTGGTCAGCGCTGATTGGCCAATGCATTCTATTAGCCCGATGAAGTAGAGCTGAATGTGTGTGCTAAGCACACACATTCAGCTCTACTTCATCGGGCTAATAGAATGCATTGGCCAGCGCTGATTGGCCAGAGTACGGAACTCGACCAATCAGCGCTGGCTCTGCTGGAGGAGGCGGAGTCTAAGATCGCTCCACACCAGTCTCCATTCAGGTCCGACCTTAGACTCCGCCTCCTCCAGCAGAGCCAGCGCTGATTGGCCGAATTCCGTACTCTGGCCAATCAGTGCTGGCCAATGCATTCTGTTGGCGTGATGAAGCAGAGTGTGCACAAGGGTTCAAGCGCACCCTCGGCTCTGATGTAGCAGAGCCGAGGGTGCACAAGGGTTCAAGTGCATCCTCGGCTCTGATGTAGCAGAGCCGAGGCTGCACAAGGGTTCAAGCGCACCCTCGGCTCTGATGTAGCAGAGCCGAGGGTGCACAAGGGTTCAAGCGCACCCTCGGCTCTGATGTAGCAGAGCCGAGGGTGCACAAGGATTCAAGCGCACCCTCGGCTCTGATGTAGCAGAGCCGAGGGTGCACAAGGGTTCAAGCGCACCCTCGGCTCTGATGTAGCAGAGCCGAGGGTGCACAAGGGTTCAAGCGCACCCTCGGCTCTGATGTAGCAGAGCCGAGGGTGCACAAGGGTTCAAGTGCACCCTCTGCTCTGCTACATCAGAGCCGAGGGTGCGCTTGAACCCTTGTGCACCCTCGGCTCTGCTACATCAGAGCCGAGGGTGCGCTTGAACCCTTGTGCACACTCTGCTTCATCAAGCTAATAGAATGCATTGGGCAGCGCTGATTGAAGCAGAGCTGAATCTGTGTGCTTAGCTCAACTACTCCACCGGTGTAGTTGAGCTAAACACACACATTCAGCACTGCTTCATCACGCCAACAGAATGCATTGGCCAGCACTGATTGGCCAGAGTACGGAATTTGGCCAATCAGCGCTGGCCAATGCATTCTATTAGCCCGATGAAGTAGACCTGAATGTGTGTGCTTAGCACACACATTCAGCTCTACTTCATCGGGCTAATAGAATGCATTGGCCAATCAGCGCTGGCCAATGCATTCTATTAGCGTGAACTGAGTTTGCACAGGGGTTCTAGTGCACCCTCGGCTCTGCTACATCAGATTGCTACATCTGATGTAGCAGTGCCGAGTGTGCATCAGATGTGTAGTTGAGCAGAACTGGCTCAGCATTGCTAAGTCTCTGCATTCGCATAGGAATGCATTGGCCAGCCTTCGGCCAATCAGCGCTGGCTCTGCCGGAGGAGGCGGAGTCTAAGGTCGGACCTGAATGGAGACTGATGTGGAGCGATCTTAGACCCCGCCTCCTCCAGCAGAGCCAGCGCTGATTGGCCGAATTCCGTACTCTGGCCAATCAGTGCTGGCCAATGCATTCTATTGGCGTGATGAAGCAGTGCTGAATGTGTGTGTTTAGCTCAACTACACCGGTGGAGTAGTTGAGCTAAGCACAAAGATTCAGCTCTGCTTCAATCAGCGCTGCCCAATGCATTCTATTAGCTTGATGAAGCAGAGTGTGCACAAGGGTTCAAGTGCACCCTCGGCTCTGATGTAGCAGAGCCGAGGCTGCACAAGGGTTCAAGCGCACCCTCGGCTCTGATGTAGCAGAGCCGAGGGTGCGCTTGAACCCTTGTGCACCCTCGGCTCTGCTACATCAGAGCCGAGGGTGCGCTTGAACCCTTGTGCACCCTCGGCTCTGCTACATCAGAGCCGAGGGTGCGCTTGAACCCTTGTGCACCCTCGGCTCTGCTACATCAGAGCCAAGGGTGCGCTTGAACCCTTGTGCACCCTCGGCTCTGCTACATCAGAGCCGAGGGTGCACTTGAACCCTTGTGCACACTCTGCTTCATCAAGCTAATAGAATGCATTGGCCAGCGCTGATTGAAGCAGAGCTGAATCTGTGTGCTTAGCTCAACTACTCCACCGGTGTAGTTGAGCTAAACACACACATTCAGCACTGCTTCATCACGCCAATAGAATGCATTGGCCAGCACTGATTGGCCAGAGTACGGAATTCGGCCAATCAGCGCTGGCTCTGCTGGAGGAGGCGGAGTCTAAGGTCGGACCAGAATGGAGACTGGTGTGGAGCGATCTTAGACTCCGCCTCCTCCAGCAGAGCCAGCGCTGATTGGCCAAAGTACGGAATTCGGCCAATCAGCGCTGGCCAATGCATCCCTATGGGAAAAAGTTTATCTCACAAAAATCACAATTACACACCCGATAGAGCCCCAAAAAGTTATTTTTAATAACATTCCCCCCTAAATAAAGGTTATCCCTAGCTATCCCTGCCTGTACAGCTATCCCTGTCTCATAGTCACAAAGTTCACATTCTCATATGACCCGGATTTGAAATCCACTATTCGTCTAAAATGGAGGTCACCTGATTTCGGCAGCCAATGACTTTTTCCAATTTTTTTCAATGCCTCCGGTATCGTAGTTCCTGTCCCACCTCCCCTGCGCTGTTATTGGTGCAAAAAAGGCGCCAGGGAAGGTGGGAGGGGAATCGAATTTTGGCACACTTTACCACGCGGTGTTCGATTCGATTCGAACATGGCGAACACCCTGATATCCGATCGAACATGTGTTCGATAGAACACTGTTCGCTCATCTCTAGTCAGCAGTGCTGTCTAGCAGGCTTTTCTTTGGGCTTATACTTGAATATTTCATGTTCCAATTTTGTTTCAGGGGGTAAATGTCTACATTGGCAAACATCGAAGATCTCTAGTAAAGCTTACTTTTGATCCATCGCTCGGTACTGAAGAAATTCGCCGTACCTTGTACAGTAAATTAGACCGTGTCATTCAGACCATGTCATTTACGGAAGAAGCCATGACTGCTGCGCTGTCTGACCGAATCTCCACTGATAGGTTCAATAAAGACGACTTTGAGGACAGCAGGAGGGCACTCAAGTCCAGTCCAGGTACAGACAGACTGACTGCACCTATAGCCCTGTATTGTTTAGTATTGACTCTTCCAGCAAGTATTTTACCTGTACAAAATATTCCCTTGTTGTGTTGCAGGGTATGAGATCACTTTTACCTTACTCAATCCAGATCCGAGATCTCATGATCTGAACTGGAACATAAGCTCTGCAGCAGATCAGTATATCCAGCCATTCCTGGATAAGATGCAGCCAGTCGCTAACTTCTCTGTGGATTCCCAGGTAAGTATCTTGAGTGTAAAATTGGTAATAGCTGTAAAGGAGTTTCCTATCAAGATATAGCCCCTGTCTGTATACCATTTTAAGGCCAAATGTTGATCAAATTGTAGTTTTCTCATTGGCAGACTCAGCCCCTGCCATGTTCTTTAATGGCTATTGTGTGATGGAAATATGTGACCAGCTGGGTCATCCCTAGGTAATACCAGCTGATCACGAGGAGTGTATGAAGACAAACCTGCAATGAAAAGAATTGCCATGTGACATGCGATGAGATAAATCCATGCTTATCCCCTGGTCACAGGCCCCAGCTGCATTCATTTCAATGGGACAAACAGAGATAGTTGAAATCCACGGTTTGGCTCCCACTGGAACGAATGAAGCAGGAAGATAGGGGTTGCCTGCAGAGCAAAACATAACTGTCCTGGTGGTTGATCGGGGCTCCTACAGTTGGACCCTCACTGATCTGCAATCTATCGCCTAAGTGTAGTGAATGTTTGATGCGCTTAAGCCCTTGGTGTTCGGCCGCTTACACGCATTCCTATGGGATCGAGGTATTCGATTGAATACTACTCGCTCATCTCTAGTGATAAGTTGGTGAGGTGCAATAACTACTTAAAGTGAACGTTCGAGAGAGCCAAAAGTTCCTTCCCTAATCCTTGTGCTCCTATTGTCCTCGTCTGTTTCTTTACTTGTTCTGCTGTGATGACATCACCGTAATCCTTGTGAGCCCTAGAGAGGGAAATGTTGCTTTTTTTAACCGGACACAAAGTTCTGCATGTCCGACTAAAAAAACGGTTTCCTCTTGGACAGGCAGAAGACGCACACGGGCGGTCACCTCTGCAAACCCATTCGAGTGAATGGGTTTGAAAACTGACCGCCGGGTTTCCGTCTCCTGTCCAGTTTTGCGGGGCAGAAGACTGAAACCAGCCGGATTGACTAAACCGGAGACCCGGGCGCAGATGTGAACTCGCCCTAAGCGGATTGTTACAAAAGTTGTTTAACCCCATGAAATCTTTTTGCAAAGCATGGGTCATATAGGAAAGGGTTCCTTAGGATCTGAAGCTGTATTGCTCTTGTTGACATGTAGATGACACTTTATTTGCTGTAATGTGCACTTTCTCCTTTCTATCTTAGATTTTGTATTACGCTATCTTGGGTGTCAATCCTCGTTTTGTGAAGGAAACTTCAAGCTACATTCTGAATGCCCACAACTTGCCTCATGTCATTAACCCTGTAGAGGCAAGGCTTGGTAAGATCTCATTCACAGCTTATTTGTCTCTGTCCGACTAAAATCATAATTTTTTTGCCTGAGAGTAAATAGTGTAAATAATAAAACTCACTTACCACTTATTGGTTCTCTCTTGTATATCTGACAGCCTGGTCTGCTCTGTTGCCATAACACAGAGAACCTGTACAGTCAATTGGGACACTAAACCATCTTTATAGACCTGGGGTTTAGTATCCCAAATCTGTCTGTGTTTTAAATCCATCTGTGTCCACAATTAAAAATAACATAAATCAGCCTTTATACTTACCTAGAGATGAGTCTGATCGGACTCCTCTCTGGTGCTCCCGGCATCTGCACACTTCTGCAGACCTATACCCTGGCTTCACTGCACAAGTGCTGGAGGTACGGGGCATATACACTGAGGCTCTTGTCTACAACTCTGGCTTCAGTGAAGAACTGCGCGGGTGCAGGGATTACAGCGGCAGGGGGAGTATAAAGCTTTTTTACTTTTATTTGGCAATGGCTTTATTACTGGGCGATTTGGGACACTAAACCCCCGGTCCATAAGGACTTGTAGGTGATTTAGTGTCCCAAATTGCCCTGATAGGTTCTCTTTAATGATGTTTTCCTGTAATATTACTTTTCAGTGGTTAACTATACACAAGTGGCACATGGCTGCTCTTACCAGTTGGTCACTTGCCATTGTACAGGTCACTACTAGGCAGGTTCATTGGCTGCAGCAGTCACCTGAACAAAAACTGAGAGTAACAAAAATGATCAGCAACAGCACTGACTGGGCTCTGAGGTTGGCGCAGGGACCTGTAAATGGTAGCTTAGTTGCAAATGTGTTGCAAAATTATTAATAGATTGCTCTCAATACTCTGATAAGAATAAAATTGTTTTATTTCATAAAGTTGCAGCTCATGTCTTGCATCCATAGCAAAACTTATGACCCCTGTATATACCAGCCTATATAGATATAACACTTGGTTTTCCTGTCCTCCGTGCCTGATGAATATATACGCCTTATCACTTTTATTACTTGTGTGTTTTATTTCTTCCTTTCACCACTTCCTGATGTAATTTTAGGTTCCAGTGCCGCCTCTCTATACCCCGTGCTGAATTTTTTGCTGTATGTCCCAGAGTATTTCCATTCTCCCCTCTACATCCATGATAAAGATGGGAAAAGAGTCAGCTCTAATGCTTTTCACAGCCCCCGCTGGGGGGGTATTATGGTAAGTTTATAGATTATTTTTAGATTAAAAAGTAACTGTAATCTCATTTGTGACACTTCCTTGTTTCTCAAAGACTTTCACAAAATGTTATGAATATTATAAAATGTAATAGAGGCTTTAGCCACCTGACCTCTTCTAGCTGATGCGATGTCTCCACCCGCCATGACCGCTGCGGCTCATTACTGGTCTCCGGGGGGGTGTGTGTGGGGGGGGGGACCTGAATTGGTGGTGACCTGCAATGTCATTGATACACATGGATGTGATTCTCTTTGCCAGTTCCAGGTCCTTATTTTTTAGGCACAGCCTGATTTATAGATCTGGAAAGTTGGGACGTCTCTAACCATCGTCCCATGCTCTCACGTGGCCTGGTTTGGGACACTTTACAATTTGCTTTGTCTTTTTAAATGTGAAAACCCATTGAACTGAACAGTGAGTTTGTAAAGCACAGCCAGCATCCCACATGAGGAGGGGGGGATGGCTGACCAAGCTGTTACTTATTAGTGTGTTCCCTAAAAAGGAGGATTTATACCGTTTGCTGAATCCCACACAGAGGATTCCTGGTAAATGAGGATTACTGCTAGCTACATAAGTGATATGACTTGATCTATTGCCTTTGTGAATTTATAATGGAGGAAACTTCTCCTTTTGACAGTGGTTTTCCAGCCTGATGCTATGGTCAACCCACCAATCCACCAGGCTCCGGCAGTGACATGGTCATTGGCTGTAGTGACAAGATGTCGGCACCACTGAGGTGACCACTGTGGCCAATGACTGGTGATGGCGGGCATTTTGCATGTCCAACACAACATCCTTAGTGCCTGATGAACACAGACTATTCTACAGTATTTGTTAATGAAAAGTAGGATGTACTAGAATACCAAAATGTATAACTGTAAAAATCTTCTAGGATAAAACCTGGTCTGTGGAGTCATTAGAGTCGTGGAGGGGTTCAGTCATTGTGTACTCTTAGGAAATAAGTGTTCGACTGCTGGAAGCCCAATCGCCGGGTGCCCCAGTGATCAGGAGGACAGGGAATTGGAAGTTCCCCTAAGGCCTCCATGTGCATCATTGTCAGGCAAACACACTGGTGCTCCATGAACAAGGGAGCTTTAGGGCAGGGTTAGGCAACCTTCGGCATGCAAGTTGTTGTGAAACTACAACTCCCAGCATGCTCCATTCACTTCTATGGGAGTTCCATGAACAGTGGAGCAAGTATGCATGCTGGGAGTTGTAGTTTTACAACAGCTGGAGTGCCAAAGGTTGCCTACCCCTGCCTTAGGAGGTCCTTTCAAACACAGGTACAGGACCAATGTGCTAGGGAGGAGTTTGGGCGAAGTGCACACAAATGCGGGATTGAGTCGTGGACAAAACTTTATTTAGAAACAACACTACGCATTTCGGGCAGAGCCCTTTATCAAGTGCAAACAATCACTGGTTTGCAGCCTGAAGAGATGAGTTGCAGTAACACAATAAAGTTTTGAAGAAGTCACGTCCACGACTCAATCCCACATTTGTGCGCACTTCACCCGAACTCCTCCCTACCACATTGGTCCTGTACCTTGAGGGTATCCTGTTTTTGTTGATTACACAACTGTGAAGGTTAGCGTTAAGGGAAAGTTGCTGCCACCTAATCTTGGGAGTATATGAATGCTGTTTAGGTCTTGTGACATTTCACAACACCTCTTACAGCCATTTTGTGGCATTCTTACTTCACCCAATTGTTCAAAGTACTACACTATATCACTGCGCGGGGTCTCCCCCTTTTTCTTTTTGTTAGGTGGACCTTTCTTCCTTCATCCACCTGATCACTTGGTGATCCGGTAATCTGGTTGCTAGTGATCAGACGCGAATCCTCTGTCCTGTGGATTCAGTTCTGAATCTGATGCCCAATTTCCATTCCCATTGCTTATATGTATTCTCAAACACATTAGGCTAATTTTAAAGGTTTAAAATTCTTAGCCAAGGGGCCACACGGTGGCTCAGTGGTTAGCACTGCAGCCTTGCAGCGCTGGGGTCCTGGTGTTCAAATCCCACCAAGGGCAAAAAACCATCTGTAAGGAGTTTGCATGTTCTCCCCGTGTTTGCATGGATTTCCATCCCAAATTCCAAAGAAAAAATTCCAAAGAAAAAATAAATAAAAATTGTTGGCCTAAGAAAACAGATGTGTAAGACCGGGTTCAAACAGGGTTTTTTGGTCCGGAATTTGAGGTGGAGGCCGCCTCATATTCTGGACCCAAAAAAACGGTAGCTGCGACTGGATGCTGGTGCAGTGCATTGGCATCCAGTCGCGCACTCCACTTTGTATTAGGCCCAAATGAATGAGCCTATTCGGGAGCAGGGAGTGTCTTCAGGCGGATGTCATGAGGTGAATCCTCCTGAAGAATGAGTATGTTGCTTCTTTTTTCCGGGAGCCGAAACAGATTCCACCTCCAAATCCTGACCAAAGTACCCCGTGTGAACTCAGCCTAAGACATTGGCGCTAAGCACTCTCTGATTTTTACAATATCTTTACTGTACCACTATATGTAACCTTATTGTTTTCCATTGATTGGGAGTATGGGGTCTCCACTGACTTATGAGGATGGTGTGTTATTGTCTCTAACCTGTATATACACTGTTGTCCAGAGCGAAGTGCTTTTCGAGTCAATGCTTAAAACTCTCTTCTAATAATGTATATGTTATTTCCAGGTGTATAATGTGGATTACGGAAATCCAAATGACTTGAAATTCCCAGTGCATGTTGACATCGATATGGTGAAAGTGATGGAGGTTTTCCTGACGCAGTTGCGGTAAGGCCTATATTATAGGAAAATACAATATTTTAGTCATCTGTGGTTTGTTTGTTTTTTTTCTTGCATTGCATTATTTTTTGCCCATTATATGCAATGTTTTTGGGATTATTACAGACTGCTGTTAGGCATATCAAAGGTTTACGTGACTGAAAGTTATCAGATAGAAAACCCAGGGAATGAAGGAGTGACGGACTGGGAACTGGATAAACTGCTTTGGACGAGAGCTGTGGAAAACATTGCTACGGTCACCACCACATTGACCTCGCTGGCTCAGCTTCTGGATCAGATTGGGAACATAGTGATCAATGATAATGTGGCTTCCGAGGTGAGTCCCTCATGTATTTGCTTTCAGATGGAGGATTGCATTTGCTATATATGGGATACAATGATCATATGAAGAATGGGAAATGACGACCAAAGGCAATTGCTTATGCTTACAGGCCTCTGGTCGCCCGTTCCTATTATGTGAAGTCCCCTTTCTGTTTATTGTGTGTATATTTTAGTATTATACCTGTATGTGCCATTTTTGATTTACAGATAGGGATGCTCTCCAGAAATTGTGTAAGTTAGCGAGTGCTTTGGTTTACTCGTACTATAGATAGATAGGTTGCCAGTCAGCAATATTGTAGCTGTGTGTAACTATGTTACCCCAGCTCAGGTGCATTCATGCATTTTGGACCAGGCAGCTCTCAGACCCCTCTACTCACCACTTCATGTTTTTCAGTATGTACTAAAATGTATAAACTGCTGTCTTAGTGCTGTAGGAGTGCAGTGATATGATGGGTGCGTTCATACCGTTATTAGACTCGTAAAACTCACCTAACTTGCAATGAGTGCATCTGTCTGTGTGTGTTGTGTGCATTATCCTGTATGACAGACCACTGCGGAGCGCATTATCCTGTATGACAGACCACTGCGGAGCGCATTATTCTATGTGATTGACCACTGCGGAATGCATTATTCTGTGTGGCGGAGCACATTATTCTGTGTGGCGGAGCACATTATTCTGTGTGGCGGAGCACATTATTCTGTGTGGCGGAGCACATTATTCTGTGTGGCAGACCATTGCGGAGCGCATTATTCTGTGTGGCGGACCACTGAAGCGCATTATTCTGTGTGGCGGACCACTATGAAGCGCATTATTCTGTGTGGTGGACCACTATGAAGCGCATTATTCTGTGTGGCGGACCACTGAGGAGCGCATTATTCTGTGTGGCGGACCACTTCGGAGCGTATTATTCTGTGTGATGGACCACTGCGGAGCTTATTGTTCTGTGTGGCAGACCACTGCGGAGCACATTATTCTGTGTGGCGGACCACTATGAAGCGCATTATTCTGTGTGGCGGACCACTGCGGAGCGCATTATTCTGTGTGGCGGACCACTATGAAGCGCATTATTCTGTGTGGCGGACCACTGCGGAGCACATTATTCTGTGTGGCGGACCACTATGAAGCGCATTAGTCTGTGTGGCAGACCACTGAGGAGCGCATTATTCTGTGTGGCGGAGCGTATTATTCTGTGTGGCGGAGCGTATTATTCTGTGTGACGGAGCATATTATTCTGTGTGACGGAGCACATTATTCTGTGTGGCGGACCACTATGAAGCGCATTATTCTGTGTGGCAGACCACTGCGGAGCACATTATTCTGTGTGGCGGACCACTATGAAGCGCATTATTCTGTGTGGCGGACCACTGAGGAGCACATTATTCTGTGTGACGGAGCACATTATTCTGTGTGATGGAGCACATTATTCTGTGTGGCAGACCATTGCGGAGCGCATTATTCTGTGTGGCGGACCATTGTGAAGGACATTATTCTGTGTGGTGGACCACTGTGGAGCGCATTATTCTGTGTGATGGACCACTGTGGAGCGCATTATTCTATGTGATGGACCACTGTGGAGCGCATTATTCTATGTGATGGACCACTGCGGAGCGCATTATTCTATGTGATGGACCACTGCGGAGAGCATTATTTTGTGTGGCGGACCATTGTGAAGCACATTATTCTGTGTGGCGGACCAATGCGGAGCGCATTATTCTGTGTGGTCGACCACTGCGGAGCACATTATTCTGTGTGGCGGACCACTATGAAGCGCATTATTCTGTGTGGCAGACCACTGAGGAGCGCATTATTCTGTGTGGCAGAGCGTATTATTCTGTGTGACGGAGCACATTATTCTGTGTGGCGGAGCACATTATTCTGTGTGGCGGACCACTATGAAGCGCATTATTCTGTGTGGTGGACCACTGCGGAGCGCATTATTCTGTGTGGCGGACCACTATGAAGCGCATTATTCTGTGTGGCGGACCACTGAGGAGCACATTATTCTGTGTGACGGAGCACATTATTCTGTGTGATGGAGCACATTATTCTGTGTGGCAGACCATTGCGGAGCGCATTATTCTGTGTGGCGGACCATTGTGAAGGACATTATTCTGTGTGGTGGACCACTGTGGAGCGCATTATTCTGTGTGATGGACCACTGTGGAGCGCATTATTCTATGTGATGGACCACTGCGGAGCGCATTATTCTATGTGATGGACCACTGCGGAGAGCATTATTTTGTGTGGCGGACCATTGTGAAGCACATTATTCTGTGTGGCGGACCAATGCGGAGCGCATTATTCTGTGTGGTCGACCACTGCGGAGCACATTATTCTGTGTGGCGGACCACTATGAAGCGCATTATTCTGTGTGGCAGACCACTGAGGAGCGCATTATTCTGTGTGGCAGAGCGTATTATTCTGTGTGACGGAGCACATTATTCTGTGTGGCGGAGCACATTATTCTGTGTGGCGGACCACTATGAAGCGCATTATTCTGTGTGGCAGACCACTGCGGAGCACATTATTCTGTGTGGCGGACCACTGAGGAGCGCATTATTCTGTGTGACGGAGCACATTATTCTGTGTGATGGAGCACATTATTCTGTGTGGCAGACCATTGCGGAGCGCATTATTCTGTGTGATGGAGCACATTATTCTGTGTGGCAGATCATTGCGGAGCGCATTATTCTGTGTGGCGGACCATTGTGAAGGACATTATTCTGTGTGGTGGAACACTGTGGAGCGCATTATTCTATGTGATGGACCACTGCGGAGCGCATTATTTTGTGTGGCGGACCATTGTGAAGCACATTATTCTGTGTGGCGGACCACTGCGGAGCGCATTATTCTGTGTGGCGGAGCGTATTATTCTGTGTGGCAGACCACTATGAAGCGCATTATTCTGTGTGGTGGACCACTGCTGAGCGCATTATTCTGTGTGGCAGACCATTGCAGAGCGCATTATTCTGTGTGTCGGAGCACATTATTCTGTGTGGCAGACCACTGCGGAGTATTACACTGTCCCGCCTTCAGAAAGTTTTGGAACCACTGGCCTAAAGTAACTAGAGATTATTACTTGCCTGACCCCAGGAGCCAGGCTCTTCTTCAGCCTCCCCCTGTCTGTTCATTTGCCTAGGGCATGTGACTGCTTTATTGATCACGTGGCCTATTACTAACATTGTGGCTATGTGAAAGGAGCCATGATGCCAGTAATACGGCAGCTGACAGATGAGGCCACTGACTGGCGGCAGCAGTCACACGCCTTATACAAGTAAATGGACATTTGGAGGAGGGGTAGCGGATATTATGGATTCCTGGGGACCAGGGAGTAATAATCTTTTTGTTTTTTTAGGACATTTAATTTTATGCAGATTTTCCAGATTGTAGGGGTGCCGTGCCCCCCCCCCCCCCCAAATGTGTAATGGATCTCTTTAATGTCGTATAGGCTATTCATCCAGAGCTGCATGTACAGGTCTGCTAATTGTGTATTAGTGTTGGGACTGCTGCTATAATGTACTGCAATGTATTACATTATGGATTTTATTTAGATTGCTGTACAATGCGCATCTCCCAGGGGCATCACAAGGGCCATTAGACCATATATTCATAGTGCACATCTCCATTAGACCATATATTCATGGTGCACATCTCCATTAGACCGTACAGTCCCTGACAAAAGTTCTGTCTCTTCTCCATGTTTTGGAATCAAAAGCTTATAATCTGACTATAGATTCATCCATTGGTTTTAGAAATGACTCCTATGAAAGCTGAACCCCCCCCCCCCCCAAAAAAAAAAAAAAAAAAAAAATGTGTTTTTTGTTAATAAAATAAATTGGCTTCACTGCTGAAATATTGATCATTTAATTAACTAATTCGACCATAGAGGACATTTCGAGACAGAATCCTACAAACTGTTCTAGCTGACACAGGGACTTGAGGTGACCAGGCCTGTTGGAGCTCTGCTGCAGTGGAAGAGGGGCTGTTTTTAATTTTCTAACCAACAAATGTTCCTCCTGAGCCGTTGTCTTGCAGGGTCTGCCGGACCTGGGCTTGTCAAAAACATCTACAGTTTGTTCAAATCTTTTTTTAATCCTTACTAATAATGTTACTACTAATGTGTGTTTGTGTGTTTGGATGTTTGGATGTTTGTTACTCAATCACGCCAGAACAGCTGAACGGATTACCCTCAAACTCCACACATACTTACAATGGCACCAGGTATGAAACATAGGCGCATACTTACCCCCGTAGGCTGCCGGGTTTGGCCACCGCGGGCCCCGGAATCACGGTCCTTGTGAAGGACCTGATGATGAAGGGCCTGAGATGATGTCACGCTGTTCGCTGATTGGAGTTAGCGATAGGGGGGCGGAGCTATTGAAGCTGGGGGCTGGGGTCTCGGAGTGGGGGGACGTGGTCACAGGTGGTGGAAGAGGCCCAGGGTCGCGGAGCGCGGGGAGTTATGGAAAGGGAGTCGGGGTCGCGCACTGGTGGAAAGGGAGCCGGGGTTGGGAGTAAGGGGAGGTGCTGGAAAGGGGGCCGAGGTCGTGGGGGAGAGGGCCAGGTGGTGGCAGGGGACGTCGGGCAATGAGGGAGGGGCCCGGACCCGCGCTGCAGGTTGTGTATGCAACACGGGAACGCTGCCGCAGACGAAGTCGCGGGTACTGCTAGTTCTTTATATTTGACGCTGAGACACATTAAAGGTGCGGCCACCTCTGCAGTGGATCTGGTCTTCAGCTTCTTGATAATCAAGGCTTTGGTCGCAGGGTTGTTTTTTGGCATGTTATCAGAGGTGAAGTTGCAGTTGAAGTGAAGGTCAGGGGTGCTGGAGTTCTTCTTATACACACCCACTAATTAACCGACCGATCAATTAGTGAGCACAGGGGAGGCTGTACACTAGGATTGGGGGCATTATATGACAAGGCGACAAAACTTTTGTCTTAAAATGTAACTTTTATTAGTTATTTTTAAAAGCTGATATAAACCTCCTAAATAATGAAGTTTAAAATAGTAGGGTAGGGTGTACTAGGTGATTGCTTGAGTAGCTAGTGCAAGTTTACCAATAGGTGCAGTCTAGATAGTTATATCTCACTTCACTTCTGACATACACCCAATAGGGGTTAACAACCATACACTTGCTAAGACCAGTGGGGCAACGCTAAAACCCCAACTGATCTCTAAACTTGAGGGCTCCTTTTTGTCCCCCGACACTAAAGCTAACAATCACCTAAGTAAATCATTCATTCACACCAGAGATTAGGTCGCACATCAGTGAAGATCCCTATATAGTCTGACGCGTTTCTGCTAGTATATCTTTCCTAGCTCATCAGAGACAAGGCGGGTAGACGCTTAGGAGCGGTGATGGTCCGACTCCCAGCTAGTACGACGATGTGATAAGTATGCTAGCCGGCTGTAATGTATAGATCTACATTACAGCCGGCTAGCATACTTATCACATCGTCGTACTAGCTGGGAGTCGGACCATCACCGCTCCTAAGCGTCTACCCGCCTTGTCTCTGATGAGCTAGGAAAGATATACTAGCAGAAACGCGTCAGACTATATAGGGATCTTCACTGATGTGCGACCTAATCTCTGGTGTGAATGAATGATTTACTTAGGTGATTGTTAGCTTTAGTGTCGGGGGACAAAAAGGAGCCCTCAAGTTTAGAGATCAGTTGGGGTTTTAGCGTTGCCCCACTGGTCTTAGCAAGTGTATGGTTGTTAACCCCTATTGGGTGTATGTCAGAAGTGAAGTGAGATATAACTATCTAGACTGCACCTATTGGTAAACTTGCACTAGCTACTCAAGCAATCACCTAGTACACCCTACCCTACTATTTTAAACTTCATTATTTAGGAGGTTTATATCAGCTTTTAAAAATAACTAATAAAAGTTACATTTTATTGCACCTTTATTTAGTGTTTTTGGTTTACAGTGTAGGTGCATATACCTATGTATTTTTCTGATCAGTTTTGAGAAAACTTTTGTCTTGCCAAAATCTGACCTTTCTGTGTTCATTAAATGATCGATATTTCGCCATTGAAGCCAAATTATTTTCTTAATAAAACACATGTGGGATTGTTTCAGCTTTCATAGGAGTCATTTCTTAAACCAATAGGTGAATTTAATGTCAGGTTATAAGTTTTTGATTGCACAACATGGAGAAGAGACAGAACTTTTGTCAGGGACTGTATCTATACATATATTCTATACTGAACCAGCAGGTTTTGTCTGGTATATGGACGGTCAGTAGATGAGAATGGCTCCTTAGATGTGTTGTAATTCAGGAGACTCACGATATATGTAAAGCCATTTATTTTCCGAAATTACTCATCATTACAAGTAGATCATAGCTTGTCGTTCAGGGTGTTCAAAGGGGAACCTGTGCCTTAATATTCCTTTCTAAAAATATCTGCCCTTTAAATAATAAATTGTCCTTTCTAATAATATCCTGGGCGTTCTCTGTATACTACTTATTATGTGTCCTTTCCTTGCATAGAACTGATTTAACTGCACCTAATTTGAGGTTTGTAGTCAGCCACATTGGGATCAAGAGGATACGTTTCTGCAGTTTCATGCGGCAGAACTAGGGCAACCAACTACATTGAGGGGCTACTATAGGCTACTTTACAATATGTAAGGCCGTGTACACATAAGTGCTCAGGTCTCCGTTGGGGGATTCTGTCCCCAATTTCACGTGGGTTTAATTTCAGGTGGAAACTGGGCAGATATTGCAAAAGGTGAAAATCTGCAGAAAGAACTGATAGGCTGCAGATCTTCACATGTACATCTGCAGTGGGATGAGATACCAATCCGTGCTAGGTTTGACTTCTCTTCTGCTAAATTTGATGCGTACCTCCAATGATAAAACAGCTTTCCATAAATAAATAGATAGAACAAGCTTTGTAATGTACTGTATCTTATATAAGAAAAATGCTTCTTTCTCCATTTATGAGATTGCTTTCCTCCCCTTTACTTCTCCCTTGAGCATTCTCCTCTTCCCCTTCACATCTCGTCGTCTTTCCATAAATTTTTGTGTTAGAAGTTAGGCTAGGATCATATTTGCACTCAGACTGGACCGCTAATACAGTGGTAAAGCGCAGACCCCATAGACTATAATAGGGTCTGCCATTTTCAGTATGATAAAACTTCTCCGTGTAGGACTTTCTTCTCTGCTGATTTCTGCAACGGAGTCTCCAAAGAAGGTGGATGCTGACAAGTAAGGTTATTGGTTGTATTTAGGATAACAGGTTGAGTGAAGTAAAGGGGGCTGGAAATCAGCCTGACAAATGGGGGGAAAAAGCATATATTACATATTACAGTTTCTTTTAAAGAATTCCAACAGTGCAAGTGAATATGCCGACAGATAATCCAGACAATGACTCCAGAGTTTACAGCGACAGAAATGTTCTGGATGTATAAAGTAACCTGTTTAATGCCCTTTTTTAATGCTTAAATAGTGTTTTCCAGCCCTTCATTAAAGGGGTATTCCCATGACGCTTGTTCACTACCCTGCAGGCTGTTGTGCTCTCTTCACTTCCTGCTTCTCTCGGCACATTGGTGGGCGGGGTTTCACTTGCACGGGATTGGTTGTAAATGAATTACCACAGTGTGGAGCTGATGTAGCAGAGCTGGATTTGAATCAGTTTACATTACATACAGAGGTAACGGACTCCCTATCTCAGCCCTTATCAGCCAAATTCAATTAAACCGACTGATAAGAGCTCAGAAATCCCCGAGCTCTCACCTCCCCTATCTGAGAAGCTTCGCTACTTATCAGACACAAACAGCTCAGAGCTGCTCCCAGCCCCTCCCTCTCCCCCTGAGAGCAGGCAGCTACATCACTTGACAAATGAGCAGATAATCGCAAGGGCCATAGAAACGGAGTGTTAACAATGAAGTAAATAAATTAAGATAGCGGCCAAACAAAGCAGTTTTGATAAAGCAATGCATTTAGGAAAAGTCTTAAATCCACATAAACTAGCAGTATAGATAGGATCCTTGTGATGGGACAACCCCTTTAAAAAGAACCATCATGAATATTTTATAGATGACTGATACGCATTCACAGTGACTGACATGGCCAGTATTTGTCTTCGGTTGCAGCGTAGCACTGTTCTGTATAGTTTGTCTCACTGCCTTTGAAATCTAATGAATTGTTGGAAAATAAATAATATATTTGACGCAGTGAGGTAGGAAAACTACTGAAAAAGCCTTAGAAAGTGTCTGCTTGGCCTGCAATCTCTGGCGTGCCCATGAAAGTGAATAGAGTGCTGATCAAACAAGTGCACTGGCATTGCATTCACAAGGAAGGTGCAGGGACTCCTTTGGTTCCCTATTTTGGTCTTTACCGGTCTGACCGCTGGAACTCCCTGTGAATAGGTGATAAGTGTCTATAACGGCACAACCCGTTTACAGTAACATTCTCCAAGTACAGGACATATATATGGATTATTGTGTCTGTAACGATTGCCTCTCTCTGCAGGTATACCACTCTGTGTCCTCCGTTCAGATCGCACTATCCGAATTGGAAGCGGGCAGGTTGGAGAACGCTTTCAAAGCAAGCAAAGAAGCCATCACTTCCTCCGAGAAAGCTTTCTTTGACCCCTCTTTGCTTCATCTTCTGTACTTTCCAGACGATCAGAAATTTGCAGTTTATATCCCGCTTTTCTTGCCCATGGCTGTCCCCATATTGTTGTCTCTGCTGAAGATTGCCAAGGAATACAAGCTAAGAAAGAAGGAGGCCAGCAAAGCGGACTGAGACGTTACAGTCCCTACATTCACTTCCTCCAGAGAGGAGAGCACTGAGTTTTATTTATTATGTGAATATATGATGGATATGGTGTATTCACCAGGATATACAGTATATGTGGGGATGGAAGCCTGGGGACTGCTACGTACTGGGGAAGGGCTCTTGTACCTTGACATGGAATCTGACCAGACGGGAACTTTTTTAATTTCTATCTTGATACTTTTAGACTGTTTTTTGTTCTTGGAATATGAGAGATGTGTATCCTGCGGCTGCTGTATGGCCATGGACACGATATTTCCAAGGAATCCAGTAGTTCATGGATGATACAGCAGCTACTCGATCAAAAATGACAGCCCCAAATCCCAGACCAAATTGGGGTCCGATAACACTAATGCATGTATCATTATAGATCCATATGATACGGTTAGCTCTGGTCATTAGACCCTACGATAAGTCGGGATTTGCATCCGTAATATGTCTGACTGAGTGCTGCCAGAAAGCATGTTCATTTTGCTGCAATGTATGACCGCTTTGTATTGCATGTTTTTTTACCTGTGATCATCTCAGTAGTTCATAAGTTAGGCTCTATTCACATCTAGTTTTAGGCTGTGTCGGAGGTGGGGCTATTCCTGACATATACCTCCAACATGTCCATTGCCCGCCATGGACCCAGCATATGCCTAAGGAGGGTGTTTTTTGGGCCGTTATGCATTGGCATCATTTCTAAGTGTATGCAAGCGAAGTCTGTGTAGAGGGACACCGTGAAAAACTATACCATACAGTACGCGTCTTTACAATGGGATGTCATGTCTTTTCTAGGCATGGTGTATATCAGGGAATACTCCTGATGGATACCTCCAACATAGCCAAAAATGAAGTAAAATTGGAGGTGTCATCTCAGGGATAATTTGGCCTCGGCTTTGGTTGAAATCACTATGTAAAGCTGTACATGTACATAATATTTCTGAATCTTAAATGACATGGTTTGTATTACAAGGGGGATTATAAAGTGTGGGGTTTTTTTTCTCAATGAAAATGTGAAGCAATCCACTAATAATAATAATAATATCAATTTCCCTGGCAGAGAAAATAAAACCTTTTTATTTGGTAAAAAGAATATGGGCTGCGTTGTGTTTTCTGACTATACATTGCATTGTTTAATCTTATGTAGATTAGGAAAGGAAAGTCAGTGCAGTTACCCCACATTCACACTGGTCCATGGGTTGGCCTGAACCGTATTCTGGGAGAGAAACTCCTAGTACGGGGATAGGCAACCTTTGGCACTTCAGCTGTTGTAAAACTACAACTCCCAGCATGCATACTTCTCTGCTGTTCTTGGAACTTCCATGGAAGTGACTGGAGCATGTTGGGAGTTGTAGTTTCACAGCAGCTGAAGAGCCGAAGGTTGCTGAGCCCTGTCCTAGCATTATAGTTATCTGTACTGGTAGGAGTCCCTGCCTCTCCGCTACATACTGTCCGTTACCATAATCACTTCAGGACAGTATGTCCTGCCGAATTGTGCACCTGTTTTCGCAGATTCTTTATAGACTAGAGTATACGAGAGATCTGTGAAAATGCTCAGTAGTAATAGGTCTTATTTTTTTGACAGCCAGTTCCTTTCGGGGGAAAAAAATTAAAGTGTTATTAGTTTAATTGCAATGAAGGTGTTTTTTTTAAAAAAAATTGTCTGTTACAGAAACAGCCGTCACACTGATATGTGTGTGAACAGAACCTTCACACTTGCATTTTGGCATCTGACTTTCTCCCTATGACCGATTTATCTTTCACCATCAGTTACAGAAAAGACTGAACGCATCTTAAAGAGGACCTTTCACCATATCTGGGCACAGGCAGTGTTATATACTGCCAGAAAGCTGACAGTGCGCTGAATTCAGCGCACTGTCGGCTTTCCCGATCCATGCCCGGTGTAAAGCGCTATCGGTCCCGGTACCGTAGCGCTTTACAGTCAGAAGGGCGTTTCTGACCATTAGCCAGAGACGTCCTTCTGCCTCGCGGCGCCAATCGCGCTGTGCTGTGGAGCGGGGAGGAACGCCACCTCCCGCTCCTGATAATGCTCGTCTACGGACAAGCTGTGTGAGGAGAGGGAGGGGGCGTTCCTCCCCGCTCCACAGCACAGCGCGATTGGCGCCGCGAGGCAGAAGGACGTCTCTGGCTAATGGTCAGAAACGCCCTTCTGACCATAGAAGAGCTACGGTACCGGGCCGTAAGCTCTTCACACCGGGCACAGATCGGGAAAGCCGACAGTGCGCTGAATTCAGCGCACTGTCAGCTTTCTGGCAGTATATAGAACTGCCTGTGCCCGGATATGGTGAAAGGTCCTCTTTAAATCTGACTGCAACCTATTGTATAAAATAGGACGTGTCTTAGGCCGGGGCCCCACATGGCATAAACGCCGTGGTTTGGCTGCGGCAGAAACACAGATGAGAAAAAACGCAATTTTTTACAGTCAATGGAAGGTGGATGAGATTTGCTAGAAAGAATACACACTGGAGTTTCCAAAACTGTCGCTGTTATGGAAATCTCAGCATGTCCGTTATACCTACGGTAGCACTGGCGGTTTTCCTATGGGTATAATGGAAGCAGAAAGTCTGCAGTGGAAACCTTTGTGGACTTTCTGTGAAACACGGTGCGGAAAAAAACGCAATGCATTGCTGCCATGTTTTGTCCTGAAGTGCCTTTTTGCTGCGGTCCGCTATGTGGAACCTTAGCCTTTTCAATTTATGACCTCTGCCCGCGACTTCGTTGCTGCCGTTCATGGTTCACCTGCTCCGGCGTTTCATCAGCTCTCAAGCTTGCCTGCAGCTGAACTTGTTCCTCATGCCGTGCCGGTCATTGTTCCGGCATCTCAGCAGCTCGCTGGGACGCCATATAATGAGTGTGTTGTTGGCGTCGATGTTCCGCCTGCTTCAGCGTTTCGGCTGCTCTAATAGCCACTTGAGCAGAGCTCTCTTGACTTCTGGCTACCCTTCATAGCTCTCGTGTTTTTTTTAGAATTTTGCGACAAATTAGATTTTTAAAATTGGGAAACTACCAATTTGTATTAAAGGGGTTTTGCTATCTCCCTGACCAGCACGCTGCCTAGAGGACACAGAACACTAATGCAGATCGAATAATATGCAGATGCTTGGACAGAATGGACTCAGTGTTATCTGTGTGTTTACATATAGAGATAACAGACCTGGCTTTATCAGCAAACTGCAATTAGCTGAGATAACGCTGCAGGAAAGAGCAGTATAATATAGTATATGAACATAAATTCATAACAGTGGTGAAGCCATGTCATTTACGGAGATAAAACCGTGTTAATACAGGTTAAAAGCTATCTATGTGCTAAATTTCATCCAAATCCGTTCAGCCATTTTTGTGTGAAAGAGTAACAAACATCCAAACTTTCACATTTAGAATATTAGTAGGATTCTTAGGGTAGGTCATCAGTATTAGACACATGATCACAGCAGCCTGCAAGAGCACAGTGTACAGCTCCTTACACTGCTTACTCCAGACTCACACTAGTGTCAGTTTCTCCATTGTTTGAGTCTGTCAGGAGACACAAATGACGGAGAGCTGGACACCTTTGACTATAATGGGATCTCTCATTTCCAAACTGAAAGTGTCCATGAAAAAGTCCACCTTCCAGGACCTTTCTCTCTGCCAATTTTCAGTGGTTTCTGCGATGGACTCAAATGAATGTGAACTCTAGTGGCCAAGCCGAGTTACTGCAGCTCAGCTCCCATTCACTTGACTGTAGTAGCGTTTTTGTTTGTTTCCAAAATTCGTTGTTTCCTGAAACAGCAGTGGATAATATTGTTCCCCGGATATACAGTCTCGTATATTGTACAGTGATTCTTCTGTCAACAAGGGGATCTGTAACACCCTCCAGATATCAGGTACCTGGTTAGGTACAATTGGCGGAGCAGACACCGGTTACAGGAAGTCGTTCAGTCCATTGTCACTAGTCATATTTATTCTGGCCATGAGAATATCTCGTCTCTTATTGACACTTCTTATCACCTTCATTTCCCTGTTCTCTCACTTCTCAGGAGTAAAAAAACAAAGAGAGATTCCCATTATAAGTACAATATGATCTGCCTGTACAATAACCAGGATTGGTACCTGATGGAGATTTCTATCTGTACAGTCACACCGCCATATCTGAAGGCACTGAATAGCCTAAGTATTGTAGATGACATTGCCTAAAGTAACAGTTCAAACTGGACAATTGCCCAGGGCCCCCAACTCCAAAGGGGCCCAGGATCTGCAGCACCAGACGTTTGGTCTGATGCTCCGGTTCAGGAGAGCCCTAGTTACAGGTGTATTGGTGTGCTATGCCAATACTGTGAATGTCTATGATAGACCAGGGAGCGATAGTCCCTGCTCTGACATAGATCACTGTATATGGGAACTCCGGAGATGGACCTGTGAGAGGGCGTGGTGTATGATGTCATCACAGGTCCTACTGCGGAGACCACTAGCGGGATAGGCTTCAGCTTCAGGACACAGCAGGGAGCCTGGTGAGGTGAGTAAAAGGTTTATTATTTTCTGACAAAAAGTCTTTATTATTGATAAGGGGGGGGGGGGGGGCATATATTTACTAACAGGGATTAGATGTAATAAGTCTAGGGTAAGTTATAAGGGGAGGGGAGCTATGTATAAGGAGGACTTATTGTTAACCATAGGGGGACTATTATATAGGGATGGGGAGGATTTTACGGCGCTCAAAGTCTCACACGCTGTATACGTGCCAGATCATGCGGCACGTTACTCCGTGTGAATGGACCTTAACAATGCTTTGCTGGAATTTTAGACCATTCTTCTTTGGCAATATACTAGTGCAACCAAGGCAAGCATCAGCTCCCGGGCAAGTGCGGGGGGCCCACTGGGCTGCCAAATACTGACTACCTCAGTTTGTCTCCCCCTCACTTTACTTACCTTTGGCATACCTCCTTTACTTTCAAAGGCAGAAAGAGGGACAAAATGGACAGCACATGATGCAAATTTAGCTCCACCCACTTCTGTGTTCCCCCTCTCCATTATTATCCATTTTGTTTTTTGCACGACACAAAGTCCTGCATATAGGAATGCAAAAAATCGGTTTGCAGGCGGAGAGGCTGCATACGGACATCGGTGGTTACCTTTCAAAACTGAAACTAAAGCTGACCGCCGGCAAGCCGTCCCCTGTCCATTTTCTCCAGGGTTCAGGATGGAAACCCATGGGCGGACAGCGACAGTATTGAGAATGCCGCCTTACTTAGAAGGGCAACTGTTAATAATAAGGCCAGGGGGGGGAACTATTATTAACCCCTTCCCACCAATGGCATTTTTTAATTTTTGTTTTTGACTCCCCTCCTTCTAAACCCCATAACTTTTTTATTTCTCCGCTCCCAGAGCCATATCAGGTCTTAATCTTTTCGGGACAAATTTTTCTTCATGATGCCGCCATTAATTATTCTGTATAATGTATGGGGAAGTTTGAAAAAAATTCAGAATGGGGTGGATTAGAAGAAAAAATGCATTTCTGCGACTTTCTTACGGGCTTTGGTTTTACGGCGTTCACTGTGCAGCCAAAATGACATGTCCCCTGTATTCTGTGTTTCGGTACGGTTCCAGGGATACCAAATTTATATGGTTTTATTTTACATTTTAACCCCTTAAAAAAATCCAAAACTGTGTTAAAAAATTTTTTTTCTAAAAGTCGCCATATTCTGACAGCTGTAACTTTTATATACGTCCGTGTACGGGGATGCATAGGGTGTCTTTTTTTGCGGGGCCGAGTGTACTTTTTATTTCTACCATTTTTGGGAAATGCTATTGCTTTGATCACTTTTTATTCAAATTTTATCAGAATTAAAACAGTGAAAAAACGTTGGTTTGGCACTTTTGACTATTTTTCCCGCTACGGCGTTTACTGTACAGGAAAAATATTTGTATAGCTTTGTAGAGCAGGCGATTTCGGACACGGGGATACCTAACATGTATGTGTTTCACAGTATTTAACTACTTTTATATCTGTTCTAGGGAAAGGGGGTGATTAGAATTTTTAATAATCTTTAAAAAATGTTATATTTTTTTTTACTTTTTAAAATTTATTTGTTTGCATTTATTAGACCCCTTAGGGGTGCTGAACCCCAGGGGGTCTGATCACTAATGCAATGAATTACAATGCTAATGCATTGCAAAAAATCATCATTTCTTCTGCAAAAGGAAATCACTGCAGACAAGCCCGGAGCCTTTACAAGGCTCCCGGCTGTCATGGAAATGTGACATCGGCCCTGGAGCTTGCTCCAGGCGCCGGCGATCACCGGCAAAATGGTGGCGCCCATGCACCGCTGGGAAAATGGCGCCTTTAACCACGACTCCAGAGGGGTTAATGCATCCGATTGGTCATTTCTATTGCATATGGGCAAAAAGGGGGTTGTTATTATTGGGGGACAGGAAATAGTATTATTAATTCTCTGTTTTAAAGGAGTTTTCAGACGCAAACTGATTTTTGATACTGATGACCTGTGCACAGGGTAGGTAGGACATCAGTTTGTGATCTGTTGGGGTCCGATTGTCCTAGTAGCCTCTGGGTGCTGGTAGTGGACAGGATGCAGCACTTTTACTATTTAAGTAATTGAACTGGCACAGCAGCGCCATCCACCGTATAGTGGTGGTTTTAGGTAATGGCAGCGCCACTACTATTGCTTGAATAGGATCAGTGTGGCATCCTGTCCACAAGCAGCGTCTGGTACCCGGCAGCCACTAATACAGCTGATCTGTGTGGGGTTCGGCTGTCGAACCCTGGCAGATTACCGTACATACTGACATACTGATGAGTTGTCCTGTGAATAGATTATCAGTATAAAAAAATCGGCCAGAAAAAGGACTTTTACTTGATCTGATGCTTGTTAGGATAGAAGTCTGTGCAGTACATGACCAACTCGGAGGTAGTCACCATGTGGAGGTAGTGTGCTACCGGGGCCTAGTATAGAGGTATTACTGGTCTTTATATGATGTGTTTTGTCTGGTAATTGTATAGTTGTAAGAATTCTCCCCTGTACAGCGGTATACACATGGTGGTTTCACAATTATATATATGTTTACAATTTTTTTTTTTTCTTAAAGGGGTTGTCCACCTTCAGACCAATATTGAGAGACAAACGTTATGGTTTGTATAATAAGAAGATATACAATTTTCCCATATACTTTCTGTATTAATTCCTCACGGTTTTCTAGATCTCTGCTTGCTGTCATTCATTCTGTTACTTCTGGTGGATAAAACTCTGACCATGGTCATGTGACTTACGGTCCATGGTCATGTGATGAGCACACGAGGTCCCGCTCGTTACAGTCACAGCACAGTAATCAGACATCAGCCTGGTAATCAGCTGTGCACCTGTGTCCTCATCACATGACCATGGACCGTAAATCACATGACCATGGTCAGAGTTTTATCCACCAGAAGTAACAGAATGAATGACAGCAAGCAGAGATCTAGAAAACCGTGAGGAATTGATACAGAAGGTATATTGCAAAATGGTGTATCCTTTTATTGTACAAATAACATTTGTTTCTCTATATCGGTCTGAAGGTGGCCAACTCCTTTAATCTTTTAAGACTATATCAATGTTGTTGGAGGTGCAGCCCTGACTTCCAAAATGACTGAATATGACGGTGTATCAGGATTTGGGGCCCCGCTTTTAATTTTTCCCAGGGCCCCATTTTGTCTAAAACCCCTTATTACTAGTCCATTGCTACTTGTCCCCCTTATTACTTGTCCATTGCCGCTTGTTGCCCCCCTTATCACTAGCCCATTGCCACTTGTTGCCCCCCCTATGACTAGCCCATTGCCACTTGTTGCCCCCCTATTACTTGTCCATTGCTGCTTGTTGCCCCCCTATGACTAGCCCATTGCCACTTGTTGCCCCCCTATGACTAGCCCATTGCCACTTGTTGCCCCCCTATGACTAGCCCATTGCCACTTTTTGCCCCCCTATTACGTGTCCATTGCCACTTGTTGCCCCCCTATCACTAGCCCATTGCCACTTGTTGCTCCCCTTATCACTAACCCATTGCCACTTGTTGCCCCCCTATGACTAGCCCATTGCCACTTGTAGCCCCCCTTATCACTAGTCCATTGCCACTTGTTGCCCACCTTATCACTAGCCCATTGCCACTTGTTGCCTCCTTATGACTAGCCCATTACCACTTGTCCCCCCCTATTACTAGCCCACTACCATTTGTCACCCTCTTATCACTAGCCCATTGCCACTTGTTGCCCCCCTATTACTTGTCCATTGCCGCTTGTTGCCCCCCTATGACTAGCCCATTGCCACTTGTTGCCCCCCCTATGACTAGCCCATTGCCACTTTTTGCCCCCCTATTACTTGTCCATTGCCACTTGTTGCCCCCCTATCACTAGCCCATTGCCACTTGTTGCTCCCCTTATCACTAACCCATTGCCACTTGTTGCCCCCCTATCACTAGCCCATTGCCACTTGTTGCTCCCCTTATCACTAACCCATTGCCACTTGTTGCCCCCCTATGACTAGCCCATTGCCACTTGTAGCCCCCCTTATCACTAGTCCATTGCCACTTGTTGCCCCCCTATCACTAGCCCATTGCCACTTGTTGCCCCATCACTAGCCCATTGCCACTTGTAGCCCCCCTTATCACTAGTCCATTGCCACTTGTTACCCCCGTATCACTAACCCATTGCCACTTGTAGCCCCCCTTATCACTAGTCCATTGCCACTTGTTACCCCCGTATCACTAACCCATTGCCACTTGTTGCCCCCCTTATCACTAGCCCATTGCCACTTGTTGCCCCCCTATGACTAGCCCATTGCCACTTGGGCAGTTTCCTAGTCCAGTCCTTCCTTCCCAGACATCTTGTCCCTTCCTTCTCTATGGCAGGCTTCCTCCTCCCCTCTCACAGCACACCTTGGCGAATCCATTATTCCCCCACCATGACAGCGCCTCAGGTAAATGCAGCCGCTGTGGCTTTATCCTCGCATTATCACCCTGCCATAACATCTCCATTGTTCTTCCCCGTCAGCCAATCAGAGGGCCCCATGTTATTCCGGCCATATAAATAAGCCCTCCCCCTCCCTCTCTCGCGTCCGTATAACATTCAGCTCCCGTCCAGCGCGCAGTTACTATGTTATTATCGGGGCTGCCCACTTGTGAGGCGGGCGGGCGCAGGCGTGTTTATTGACAGAGCGGCCGTACGAGCACAGGTGGGCGCCCGGCAACTTGTGGGTTTTGCGTTTGATGCTCAGGCTCCGGATTAGAAGCGGCTCGGGCGGGCAGGTCACTGGGATCCACCTCCTCACTCCTGCGCTCTTGTCAATCTCTCGCTCTCTCCGTGTCTTGCTTACTTCCTCCAGGCTCGCTGTCGGTTCCTTCCCCGGAGAATGAGCTCTTCCTCCCTGGGCACTGACACTCTCCCCGGCAGCAGAACGCAGGAGGGCAGCATGAAGGTGAAGCAGAGCGGCGGGCAGGTGGTGGCTGCTGCGGGCAGCACGGAGGAGCAGCAGCTGCTCAGGAAGCCGCACATCACTCCGGAGGATGTGCTGCTGCTGCAGAAGATCACAGCCGGTCAGTGCATCCTCCTCCAGCCATCCTAGCCGGGGATTATGGACACCAGTCACGTCCTGGCCTCCATTACTTCTACCTGTTGAAGGGGTTAAACCCTGGACTGGTGATCCAAAGCTGTTGGGTTCAGGGGTCAGGTGGGCTGGGCAGGGGGGCACCTGGTCTGGGGTCTCCACCACTCTTCATATGGTGGTATTATATGACCGCTATACTATGCACTACATTGTGGTTATAGTATTCTATACATGTGTTTGACCTGGGACCTTGATCCGATCCTGACTGGGGACCTTGTGCAGAATAATTGAGGATGACTGTGTTGTTAGGGGCCGGTCACACACAGCAGACTTGTTGCAGAAAATCGCCACCTTCTGACACCTCTCCTGACTTTGTGTCCACTACTGCAACCCCTAGAGTTGCGACTGGGCCCAGAAGCCAGGGGGGCCCCGCACAAGTCACCCTGAACACACTAGGGCTAGGTGAACTTCTTTGATGTGCATTGTAAATGTATGACCCCTGTCCTCAGATGCACTGGAGTGTGAAGGTTTATGGTACACAGCCTTCCACTGTCAGAAAGGAGAACGTTAACCCTTTATTTCCAAAAGGAGCAGTGGGTTACCAGCAAAGAGTCAAGGAGCGATTATGTGGTACAAAATTGGGCATGATCATTATGTGAGGGGCACTGACAGGGGTTGGGCGTGATGGGAAGCTTGTGTGCATATGTTGTGAACAAGTCTATATGGCGTTCTGGGCCCAGCTAGAGAAGGAACGGGAAATGTACAAATGGGATAAGCTGATGGCTGTGAGAAGTTGCACAGGGGGCCTAAGATGAGTATTTGCACCAGGGCCTGTGAGCCTTTACATACGGTCCTGTATATGCCCTTTGAAGTACCAATTCTGCAGCAATGTGTTGTGCAATACCTCTGATATTCCTATTAGAAATCTCTAACTACTTGGACAACTGGGTGTGTCTGTACACTGATTGAATTGTATGAGCCTTGTGTAGGGTCATACCCCCAAGTGGTAACATCCAGGTAATCTATTCAGTTTCCAGGAAGAGTAAGAGAGGAACATGACAACACAGAGTTATAAGAGAATTTGTATATTATGGGGAATACAAGGACATGTCTGGGATGTGATGGGATTGTTTCAGCTGCAAAGATATGGATTTCAGCAAATCTCCTTCAGAGACAGTTGCCGAAAGTTCTGCTACAAATCTGCTGTGCGTGAACCTGCTGTAATATGACATGGGTATCGCCTATGACTCCTTTATATATAGTGATGTGCTCTGTGATACTTGCAATCGGAAGTCAGTATGTGCAGAAGGGCAATAGGATCGGTGCGAGATATTAACATCACATTTTATTCTCTTATATAAACCAAAAATAGTCAGATCTGATTATACTCCTAGAGGTCTAGGGCGCTGAGGTATTGGAGCTGTTTGTTGCTGTAACACTGGGGATACGCTTTAGTTGTGCTTTTGCTAACCCTTATTTGTGAGCTCAGGGCTTCCTTGGTCTTGTGGATGGCCAAAGCAGATGTATGAGAACTCCATCAAACAGCTCCTTATATCTCAGCTTCTGGGGAACTTGTCACTTGACAAGAATGAATTATCTACCGTCTAGGTATTTGGTGGAGTTTGGCTTTAAGTGATCGACATGATCAGTAAAATGGTTACGTGAAGAACACTTTTTAGGAAATGTCAGCGATCATTCTGTGTCTCACCTCTGGACCCCTGCTGATCAGAAAAATGAAGGAGCTGCATAGGTGGAAATGTGTGGATGAGGTCGATTTTTGGTGGGGTCTTCATTTAGATTATTACATTGTACATTGTTGTATAGTAACTTTTGTTGGGATTGTGCAGGAGGTTCTGTGATATGACAAATTAAAATTGGTTGTTTGCTAGAACTATGATGGCAAGGGGTTGGTCAGGAATTAGAAATTTATGGCCATGAATATTTGATATTTGGCCCAGCACCGATCAGTGGTAAGAGGCCTTTTCTGGTGCCCATAAAATATACCCTGGGGCAGAGGCAGTTGACTGTGGTCCTTGTATAGTTATGGGTGCCAGTACTGCAGCTCAGCTCCCATTGATCTGTTTATAGGCAAGCTGATCTGTGCAAGGGCCACCTGTCAGGCCCTACACCGATCAGATATTTATGGCCTATCCTAAGGTTATAAGGATAGGCCATATATTGCTAATCCCTGGGCAACTCCTGCAAGTAATCTATAAAGTATTGAGGTTTCACTCACTTGAAAAAGAAGCTATGAAGCTAATACTCTGTTCATCTGCCTTTGCTGTGGACCCTTATACTTCATGTGGGGGCACAGAGGGAGCCCTTACACTACACATGTAATGGCCCCCCACATGACGTATAATGCTCCCCCTAGTGTCCCAATATGTATTATAATGCTCCCCTCAGAGTATATTGGCCCTCACATTCAATAGAATGGCCCCAATATGTATTACAGTGGCCCCCACAAGTGTTGATGGAGACTCTAAACAACTCCATATTCTCTTAAATTATAAGTGATCCCTACTTTGGGGGTACTCAGTTGGGACGTTTTCTCACTAGGGGTTACTTCACTTGAAAAGATTAACACTGGTAAAGACCAATAGAATAGTGTTTTTTGTCTTTTTTTTTTCCAGTCTGTTACCCGTCCTAGTTAGACACTTCTCCTACACAACCGTCTTCCTCGTCGCTTTCACGATGATGATTTGAGCATTAAAGGGAGATAAAAGAGAGGAAGATTACTGTTTGTGTACCCCGGGGATCCGCGGATCTGATAGTGTAGTCAGTATTTTGTAACGTTTAATCTGCTGCATATTTCCTGTTGCTCAGATGTAATTGTTCACGGTTTAATGTGCCCCTTCCCCCTTCAGGCGTTGTATGGTAACTGCTTTGTTTTATTCGGCCTATGTTTCTGCTATACCTGTCACGGATATTTAATGCCATGTCGGCATATAGCTGTCGTGCTCCGTACAGTCACCTTGATGTCTATATGCAAAGAAGCAGGACAAACCCATTGGTCAAATCTGCAGGTAGCGTTGTCTTCTATGTGGGCCTTTGTGCCTAGTGCCAGGGGAGATTAAGGGATTACCCATACTAATCTGGTTGAGGGTTCCCATGCTATGTCAGAAGAGTTAAAGGATTTTCCTTTTATATACCAGCCCCCTGTATGGGTAATTTAATATACACGTGTCAGCTGAAGGAGGGACAAATGTATCCGAGGAAGAGACGTTCACAATCCTTACTGAAAGCTATTCAATTCCTTATAGAGATGAACGAATATACGCGATCGAATACCTCCGTCACATAGCCCCCGGGGCCAGGGATGGTGAGAGGGGCAGTAAAAATTCAAAGCCCTGGAAGTGTTTTTGCAATGGGAGCTATGCGACGGAGGTTTTCGATCAAGTACTGTATATTCGCTCATCTCTGCTTGTGTTATGTGACATGGAGTCAAAAATTTTTTTTCTTCTTTTCACTAGAATTTGAACTTTTTCTCTTTCTGGTTTATTATATCATGGCAAGCAAAGAAAGCTTAACTCCTTCTTCTGAGATGAGCGAGTACTGTTGGGATCAGCCGATCCAAACAGCACGCTCCATAGAAATGAATGGATGCACCTGGTACTTCCGTTTTGATGGCGGCTGGCCGCTTAACCCCCCGCGTGCCGGCTACGTCCATTCATTTCTATGCGAGCGTGCTGTTCAAATCGGCTGATCCGAACAGTACTCGCTCATCTCTAGTGTAGGTGTGCCTTGAGCTAGTGTTGCTCTGCTCTTGTATTGAGTGTTGGTTATAGGTGGTGTGGCGGTTTACCAGGCGAGGGGTAATATTTGGGTCTTCTGTTCTGGCGTCAGGTTCCTGCCCTCTCACCGTCATGTGGCACTGACTAGGCCAAGGGTGAGGCGGCTCAGGTGATGTCTCTGGTTGGCCATAGCAGTCACATGGCTCCTCGGTAGGGGGGCCTTACGCTGGTGTAGGAGTCATTTTTGCGTCTCCTGATTTTTAGTGTTACTTTGTAAGCGTTTTTGCTGTCGTACTTAGAAACTGATGGGGAGACAGAAATACTGCCCTACTACTGAACTGATAATGCCACAATCCACTGGACTTTGGGGAAATTTATCAATCCCGCTAAGCCAGAAAATTTATGATGTTGTGTCGCACCTTTGATGCAATTCTTTCAACACAAACCACTTCTGTGCTCCACTGGCCAAATTTTGAGCACATGGGTGGAGTGAGATGGGACGTCTTGGCCCAATCTTTTCGCGATAACTCAGGCCAGGTTTCTTGTCATAAATCACGCGTTCCCTGCGTCAGTCGGGGCTTTTATAAAGACTGGTGTATGGAACGCCAGTCCTAATAAGTCTGCCCCATTCTATGTAGTTGTGTAAATACATTTTGTATATTTTTCAATTGCATTACATACATTGCAGTGATGTTTGACTGCTATAAAGCCATTAAAGGGTTATTCCATCTCTACCTTTTACGGCTAAGATGAGGGTCTCTGCTAATACAGGCCTCTAACCCCAGCCCCGGCATATAAACAGTTACAGCATGTTTGCTAGACTTCATGATGTGCTAGTTATATATTATATAGTAAGTACTGTACAGGGAAGGCTTTGTGTCAGGACTTCCTCTTCGGATCTATGTGGTCATGTTGAGTATTAACCAATTTGTTTCCGCTCCCTTGGATTGCTTTATTCATACGGTTGCATCTTCCTTTCCTTTGTACTCCGGTCAGGCTTTTATAGTCAGGAAGCAGTAAAATGTGTTTTCAGCACATCTACGCTAAAAAGTTTTGTCTATTTAAAGAAGGTGTCTTGTCATTCACTGTAAAATGTAGGAGCCAGCAGGATACATAACCGGATGTAAACTGTATAATATGCTTGTAGTCTGTGTATCTGAGCTATTACCAGTCAGAAGTATACAGACTTTTCAGATGCCATTTATGGAGCCCTCACTCCTGTCCTAACAGGCATCATTCCTTGCCCTACACATGGAGTACGCCTCTGATCTCTCGTAGACTAATATGGAGCGGAGTGCTTCACAAAGGTACAGTGTGCCTTTACCCCAGCATTACCCAAAACTTAACATAGCTAGTATGGGGTCATACCTCCGGACATACTCAACAACAACTCCTCCTGGTGTACAGCACTTAAGTGTAACCGGTGTTCCGCCCATGGTTGTAGGAAACCCAGCGCTATACTCTTTACATTACCAATGGTTGCAGAACATACCTAACTAATAGTTGCATTTGAATCCAGGATCAATCAAATATAGTTTTTTGGGGTGCCATGCTTTCTTGGATGGTGACACTGGATATGGCCATTTCGGGTTTCTCACCTTGCTTGACTAAGGAATTTAGCCTTCACCTCCTTATACACGGAATGCTATACCTGCCCGAACACTGCTGTCTGTGGTTGGCCTTAGGTGAAAGGTCCTGGATTACCGTATTTTTCAGACTATAAGACGCACCTAGGTTTTAGAGGAGGAAAATAGGGAAAAAAATTTTTGAAGCAAAAACTGGTAAAATATTTAATATATGGGAGTTGTAGTTTTGCAACAGCTGCAAGGCCACATTGACAGTGACCCTGCAGCTGTACGGGGATGCATAGAGTGTTTTTTTTTTTTTTGCGGGGCCAGAAGTACTTTTTAGTTATACCATTTTGGGGAATATCTATTGCTTAGATCACCTTTTATTGAAAAAAAAACCCGGTGGTTTGATATATGATTTTCTACTTTTATATATATATTCTAGGGACAGGAGGTGATTTAGAACTTTTATTTATTTCCTATTTTTATTATATATTTTTAAAGCTTTTTTTTTTTTTTTTTTTTTTTTTTTTTACTATTTTATAGTAAAATAGCATCGCCCCTGCTGGCTTCATGCAGGGCAGAGGAGCGCAGCGATGTCTCAGGCCCCGGCGTCTATCACTTGCCGGCTTCCGCCTCTCTATTACAGCGGATGCCAGGCGCCACATTCGGCCTATAAGACGCACCCTTCTTTTCCCCCCAAATTTGGGGGGAAAAAACTGCGTCTTATAGTCCGAAAAATAAGTTTAGGTTCATAAGTTTAGGTTCATAGACCTAAGATCTAAGACTGCTTGGATGTGCCATAAGCTTCATCTAGCGCCCACTACCTGCAGAAGGTTTACACACTTTTTTTTTTTTTTTTTTTTTACCTGCTTGAGATAGCATTTTCCATCTGACGTCTATTCCCATACACAACTTTGTCTTCTGTTAGGAAAGTAAACAAACCTGACGATGGGAAGCTTCATGTTAATGGTGGTCTGTCTACATCAGTCACACTCTTACTATTACTGTTCATTGCACTCGTCCTATGTTGGATAAGAGCAACGGACATTAATAACGGTAGTGTGACCTTGCCCTTAACACTAATTTTAATACCCCATTATTTGTTCCCGCTACGGTTTGGGCTGATCTTTGTCATATTTGTGATCACATTAAAGGAAATTTATTTTTGGAGGTAAAACCAAATCTGACATGCTTTTAGTGAAGTTTTCAGACTGTTTTTTACTGTGATGAGCATTGATGGACTGAATTACATTGGATGCAGTTTTTGATAGTTCACATAAACTGAGGAATAAAACCCCCATACAGATGCTGTGATGTATATATGTAGTTCCTGTGCCAACACCGATGCTTCCGCAGTCTTGTTTACAGGCTGTCAGAGTTGGCATGACCATTCAGGATTCCCAGTGGTCACATGCCATGGTTGTGGCATTATTTCCAGAGCTTCTGTATAGGACCCTTTAAGTTGTACAAATAGTCCAGTGTTTAGGTTTCCTGAGCCCCAAGTGACCATTAAACAGTTTAGAATTATTGAAAAGTTTCTTGGCTATCAAATGGTCATGTGAGAGTTGGCATCAATGGTCGATCCTTAACATATGAGATGTACACACTGAGCCAGAAGCGGACAGCTCTGTACACTGTGTAGTAGCTACTCTGCTTTATTATAGCTCGGCTTCCATTTACTTGAGTGGGACCTGAGCCGTTGTACTTGACAGTCGCTGTTCAGATGGTGATGGCCGCAGCAGTGGGAATGGCAATTGTCGAAACAATAGGCATCAATACTAACTCATGGACAGCCCCTTTAATATAATTAGCTAATGTTAGTAACTCACTTGGTAAATTTGCATCATTGTAATTGGAAAACCTTAATTTTAAAGTTCATATTTTGTCCTAAATTCTTTATTTATGGAGCACATTAATTCCATGGTGCTGTGAATTATAATTCAGTGTTACAGTACTATATTCCATGGTGCTGTACACTTGAATTCCATAGTGTTATACAATATTGTATTGGAGTCCATGGTGCTTTATATTTGAGGTTTACATACAGTAAACAAAACAAGTACAATACTAACAGTGACCAATTGGCGCAGTGGGCTGGAGGGCACTGCCCACAAGGGTTTAGAATCTTTGAGGGAAAGGGGATCAAGGTTGGGTTGGGGGAAGAGGCTGTACAGTTGGTGATGTGACAGTAGTGTTATTGGAGGTTGTAGGCCTTCCAGAATAGGTGAGTCTTCAGGGCCTTCTTGAAGCTTGTGATTGTAGGGTTCAGTCTTATGTGTTGTGGTAAGGAGTTCCAGAGTATGGGGGATGCACGGGAGAATCTTGAGGATCTCTAGAATCCAATCTGCTTTCTTGATGAATAGACCCCCCCCCCCCCTTTCATTTTATAGCAAGTTTTGCCACATTGGTTTGACATTTGTTTTCTTGTTAATAGTTTTTGATGGAGTTTTTTGATGAATTGTGACCTTACATGAAACTGAGATGGTCACAGAATGTCCATTTTGGCACACAAAGTTGTGTGTAAAGTTGTAGTCTAAATCTTCAGTCCTTCAGTAGGATGTCACAGCTGAAGTGATGTAACAAAAAACTTGGACTGGGTTCACCACTCAGTATGCCCATTGGTGTTCTCTCCAGGCAGTTGAGTTGGAGTCTGGACCGATTTTGGGTGGAGACTCTAAATAATTGTAATTCTATTATACAATTGTCCATATACTTAGTTTTACATATTTACTTTCATAGAAATTCACTTACAAGATTTTTAATAATTTAGATTTTTACTGCTTCTGACCGACCACGGCCATTTGTGAAGGAGTCATTCGGCCTGTGGCAAATAGTTGAAAGTTTGGCCTGCCAACTCCACAGCCCTGGTGCTCTTGCACGTGACACCTTATGGTGGTCGTTCATACTCCAACCACACTGGAACATATTGCAATTTTTTTTTGTGCGGACTGACCCTCAACAGTGTAAATACACCAAGAACCCATTCTTACTGGAGGATTCTTATAATTCGATGGGTCAGTCTGACCCTGGACTGGCCTATCTTTTGGTAACTAGTAATGTATTTGGCGCAGTACGTAAGCGTTCTGTGTCCAGTTCATCGCGGCAGCTCTAAATTATTTGCTATCATTTCCATTGTATAACAAAAAGCATTCACATAAGCCGTTCATCATGCATAATAAAAATGGCTGGGTTGCTGGGATTAATATCTCGCTATTATTGTGCAGCCAGCCTGGAACATGTAGAGTCGGCATTTGAAGCGGAGCCTTGTACGTGATTAGCAGGATTTTGCATCTATACCTCCTCCTAAATCTACCCGCAAACACCTTCTTGAGAGTTATACAACTGGATTAATGTGGGGATTACTTGGAGCAAATTGTCGCTCATTTTAGCTTAATTAATTGCTTTGGCATTAGCAGACCATGGCATCAGACTTCATGGTGGGGGAGGTTGGCTTCAGTTCATTAAAATTCAGATAAACGTGACTGTGTATTGTTCTTGACGGCTGCTTGTCATGTATATTGGAGGCCGTATTATGAATCTTGAATTTCATAACTATATAAAATTATTCAAAAAAATTTTTTGTCGCTGTATATAAAGACACTTTTTCGTTGGTGTCACCTAGTAGATCCACCTGGCAGACGACCGTAGACAATAGGCCTGTAAATATCTAATCTGTTCGGCCATTGTCATGTTACTCTTTTCTACATGGAAATGTGTCTTTTACCAGTTCCTGATATCTCTTGTTCTCGAGGGATGTTCTCATAGATTCTCTATTTTTACTGTAAATCAAATTTCATTTTGAGGGTAGAACAGTAGTCACGCTCTGATGCTGTAACCAAGAGATAAGCAATGAATTATAGCGCTTTTATCATGAAAATCAGGTTCTCGCCGAGCCTGTCCTGCAGGAAGGTCAGCGTAGTTGTTAAAAATGCCGCTACTGCGTCTAATGTAATGCGGTAAAGGTTACCTGCCAAGTGGACGTACACCATTGTATTGAAGTTTCTGCTTTTTTTTTACTGAAACATGTGTATATAAAAAATATTTTCTAGTTATAAAATTGCATAAACCCATCCTTGTCCCTTTTTTTGTGACATGGGCAGGTTAGTCTATGCTATTTACATAGGCAGGCAGTCCTTGGGTAAGCAAACAAGGTAGTATTGCAACTTCTACTTCATGCTGCGTCATAAATAAATACTTACGTCTGACCATAAGTAGAGTTTACGTTCCTTTAAAGGGGGTATCCCATGAGTACAACCCCTGTGCATACATCCTATTAGGGTATAGAGACGTCAGAAGGTGATCAACCTCTCGGGGCGCCCCTCTATGAGCCAAAACAGAGGCAGGGAAATTAAAGGGAATGGGTTACATAGTTGTGTTTGGGAAAAGGAGCAATGTAACTGGGGGAAAAAAATCCTGTTGCTTTTAAAGGGAGTCTCTCAGCAGAATCCAGCGTATCAACCCAGCACCGCAGATAGGTTAGGGTCACCTGAATCAAATGGTGTCTCGCCCTTGTGAATTGCTGTTTCTGTTACTGAGTAGACATGAGCGGGTACTGTTCGGATCAGCCGATCCGAACAGCACGCACACATTGAAATGAATGGACGTAGCCGGCACGCGGGGGGTTAAGCGGCCGGCGTCAAAGCGGAAGTACCAGGTGCTTCCATTCATTTCAATGCATGCGTGCTGTTCGGATCGGCTGATCCAAACAGTACTCGCTCATCTCTAATACTGAGATATTGCTGTTTTTTGTCAATATGCAGCACAGCTCTTTTGAGCATTAAAGGGGTTCCTGCTTACCTCTTTGGAACAACAAAGCGATATATAGCGGCAGTAGAGGCACCAACACTGTAGGTTAGGGGTCCCCTTTAGAGATGAGCGAACAGTAAAATGTTCGAGATTCGTTTCGAGTAGCCCCTCAATATTCGACTACTCGACTCGAATATCGAATCCTATTATAGTCTATGGGGGGAAAATGCTCGTTTCAGGGGTAGGCAACGTTCGATCAAATTTCACTTACCAAGTCCGCGAGTGAGGGTCGGGCTGGATCCTCCGAGAAGTCTTCTCTGTGCGGCGTCTTCCGGCTCTGAATTCACTCTGCCAGGCATCGGGCCTGGGCAGAGCCGACTGCGCATGCCTGCACTACAAGCGGGCATGCGCAGTCGGCTCTGCCCAGGCCCGATGCCTGGCAGAGTGAATTCAGAGCCGGAAGATGCCGCGGGGAAGCATTCGGCCAATCAATGCTGATTCTGCATTGAACTTTTCCATTCGAATAGCGAGTGGTACTCGATCGAGTAGGTATTCAATCGAATACTATGGTATTCGAAATGCTCGTACTCGATCGAGTACCACTCGCTATTCGAATGGAAAAGTTTGATGCAGAACCAGCATTCATTGGCCGAATGCTATACAGTCGGCCAATCAACGCTGGTTCTTCTCTTGCCTTTAGAAGTCTTCTCCGTGCAGCTTCCCCGCGGCGTCTTCCGGCTCTTCATTCACTCTGCCAGGCATCGGGCCTGTCCAGAGCCGACTGCGCCTGTCCGCTTGTAGTGCGGGCATGCGCAGTCAGCTCTGCCCAGGCCCGATGCCTGGCAGAGTGAATTCAGAGCCGGAAGACCCGCGGGGACGCTGCACGGAGAAGACTGCACGGAGGATCCAGCCCGATCCTCACTCGCGGACTTGGTAAGTATAATTTGATCGAATGTTGCCTACGCCTGAAACGAGCATTTTCCCCCCATAGACTATAATAGGGTTTGATATTCGATTCGAGTAGTCGAATATTGAGGGGCTACTCGAAACGAATATCGAACCTCGAACATTTTACCGTTCGCTCATCTCTATTCTGTAGTACTTGTCACTACAAAGTATATTACAAAATGGCATGTTTGACAGTGATTAGGGGAAGAATATAGTGATACAGATGGGTAAATGCTGGTTAGGCCCGGTTCACATCCCTTTTTGGGCCATTCTCTTCCCCTCCCCACATGAAAAATGCAGAGATGAGTCCTGTAAGCAGCGCCTTTCTCTCTCGGAGCCATTATAGTCTATGGGGTCCACAGGTTTCCAAAGGTAACCGCTTTTTTTTTTTTTTTTTTTTTTATGCGGATTAAGCTTCCGTTCTGGGAGTCCGCTTGGGTACCCACATCCTCGAATGGAAACCCACATACAGATGTGAATTGGGCCTTATATACTACAGCCTACATAAGGTCTCTACTGATGAAAGTCACCATAGCAAATAACTGTGCGTTGGAGATTTGGCTTATCACGCCTTCTATATATTTCCCATATATTGCATAGATTATTAGTGGGAATGGCTGTTCATGCCCTAGTAGGTTGCAATCTGAAGCCTGTGGTATGTTATCCCTCCTTCCTCTAGCTCATAGCCGAAATGGAGTAGCGAACTAATCGCCCACTTTGCAGAAACGTAGCACTAAAGAAGAAAAAAAAAGCTGCGTTTTACAGTGCAAAATAGGAGAATCGGCACAATTGTGTGAACATAACCTAAAGGACACCTGGTTACTAGAAACCACTAAACCCCAAAATGAGTTGACCAAATGGATGAATCCAAGAAGCAGTGCACCCAAAAAGTTCTCTCTCCTGTAAACTGTTCTACATCAATCCTACTAAGCTACCGAAATGGTCTACATGGCTTCAGTAGTCTGAAAGATTGTCCCCGGGTTACACATTAATCCCTCTGCAGGAAATGCTCACATTTGTAGAAGGCTTATGTAATGGACCCTTTGGTGACCTTTCTATGTATAGTTGTGTCCTAATGTTACTGTTAGGTAATAGAACACTTGCTTTAGGAAATACTAACCACAATATAATATACAATGGGATATTGTCCGGTAAATGGAATTTTTGCCCATGCGAGCAGCTGGAAACCACCGTATTCCACATGTATGGCCTTAGGTAGGAGTCTAAAGTTGTCCATACACATTGGGTTTTAGGCAGTCTTCGCTTGTCTGAAATGTAATGTGATTGGTTGTACGGGCAACCGTCCCACACACTTGAAGAACCACCAACCTTTCGACAAACAAATTGCCTATCGTAGACAGGAAAATTAACAGATGAGTCATTTATTGCTAATCAAGTGCTGAAAACTGCAAATGACGGAAACTTGTGGGTGTGTTAGTAGTGCAGACACACATGGCCAAAATACTAAAATTGTCTGTCAGTCTAACCCATACACAATAGATGATGGAAAAAAAATCCAACACAAGGTCTTGGTTCTAACAAGCTTTAGTTAATGGTTGACTATATGGCATGAACTACTGTAGGTTTATGTACAACTACCCAATAGCAGACAATCCAAAATCTGACACTTTATCAAACAAAATCTAATGTGTATGGCTCGCTTAAGACTAGGTCCTCACTCTGGCCAAGTGTGCTCTGTATACTGTTTGTATACTGTTTATGTGCGTTCTACCCAGGAGGTAAATCACTGTGCATGTGTATAGGTTACTTAAAGGGGTATTCCCATAACCCTTGTTCACCGAACTGCAGGCTCTGTGCTCTGTTCACTTCCTGGTTTTCTTGGCACATTGGTAGGCGGGGTTTCACTTGCTCAGCTATCTGCTATGTTTGCAGTCAGTAATGAGGAATTGGTTGTAAATGCATTAACACAGTATGAGGCTGATGTAGTAGAGCTGGATTTGAGTCAGCTTGCATTACATACAGAGGTGACATACTCCTTATCTCAGCCCTTATCAGACAAATTGAATTAAACCAGAATCAGAAATGCCGGCGCTCTCACCTCCCTCTCCCCTATCTGAGGAGCTCTGTTACTTGTCAGACATAAACAGCTCAGAGCTGCTGCCGAGCACTCAGCCCCTCCCCCCCGAGAGCAGGGAGCTATGTCACTTGGGAACTGAGCAGATAAGCCTGTGGCCATAGAAATTGGGTGTAAACAATGAAGTGAATAAATTAAGATTACGGCAAACAAAGCAGTTTTGATAAAGCAATGCATTTAGGAAAAGTCTTAAATCCACATAAACTAGCAGTATAGATAGGATGCTTTTCATGGGACAACCCCTTTAAAGGTTACGGGAGAGAAGGAAGGGCATGATGGTTCAACATGTCACCCTGAATGTGAGCCATCTGTGCAGCATTGATAGAGCCCAGTCTGGGAATGGGTAACATTTAGTCCCTGGATAGCCCCTTTATCTGTGATGACTCTTTGGCACAAAATACTCAATACTCAGTGCAGCAAAGTAACTATTATGTTGCAGAGTCTTCATGCCTTCTTTGATCTAGCATTTTCTGGAGGGTGGTGCAATGATTTTTTTTTATTTATTTTTAAATATATAGGCATACCCCAATCGTGGACATTGGCTGTGCAGCAGGCGGGGTGTCCTTTTTGCAACTCTACAAGGAGAGTATCCTAAGCCTCAGCTGTGTGGTCTTATCAGTCTGAATCCCGAACGTTATCCAAAAGTTAGCAATGTGATCCTTTGCATGTAGCTGGAGAAGTAGAATCCCCTGTGATCTGAGCACAACTCCTGGGAGAACAGGGATCCCACTGTGTGGGGCTATCTCTTCCACCCTACAGGAAGGTTACTTAGCAAACTGCTAGACCAAGAGTCCTGCTGAACTCTGCTGTAGCCGAGCAGCTGATGTTATCTCCTGATGTGTATGGTCATGACTTGGCATTTAACTAGTTAACCGTAGTTGATCAAACCTTCATGGTGTGGCGCTTACCAGGTTGATGGCTGAAAGCTCACAGTGGTAGGACGGTGTGCCGAAGGAGCCGCATGTACCCACCTGCTTGGACCACAATGACAATGGGCAGGTGCCAATCCCACTTCAACCTACTTGAAACTTTGTTTATGCCCAAGAATTTTTCTCATAGGCCTTATTTTCAAGAGTGCATGAATGACATTCTCTCATTTTGTAAAGGGAATACAGAGGTCAAATGTGCTTCTGTTTTCATTCTTGGATTCGTGAAGCCAGAACTACAATGTTCATTTCCAAGAGTTGATTGTTTATAATCTTTCACGACTTTCTCTGCTTGTATCAGGGATGTAATGGACGCCTTGGTCCTTATTCACACATTCTAAGTCACTTCATCAGTTATTTTAAGCCAAAACAGGAGTGGAGACGACTCAGAGATAATATATAATAGAAAGATTTGCCCCTGTTCTGTTTTCAACTCTCTTGGTTTTGGCTTACAAGCTATGATGACCAAAACACTGATGTCTGAATAAGGACGAATAGAATGGTCTGTAGATGCACTGGGTTTATCATCCTTGGTAGTAATGTACCGTCACTCGGTCTAGTTCTTTGGCGCACAGAAAAAGCTTCTCGCCGCCATAACACATCCAGCGTATAACATATCCAGCGCCGGTCTGTGATAAATGAGGTGCTGAGTGAAGAGTAACTTCCTCTCGAGAAAGGTGCATGTATGTTTTGGCATGAAGTTTAAGGGGGCGTTCACACTACTGTTGGTGACATCAACAGTGCTTGTAGCTATTGTCCGTTACAAGATTTTAGCAATGGAGACTAGCTGAGTCGCGAGTCGTCTGTTAAAATTTCCATTCATTTCAATGTGTCTTTATTTTGTGTCCGTTTACACCCAAGTCCGTGTTTTTTTTTTGTTTTTTTTTTTTTTTTTTTCCAGCAGACAAAAAAATTCTACATGCAGGACTTCTGTCAGTTTTTTTATTTTATTTTTATTTATTTATTTTTTAAACAGACTCCTTCATAACGCAATCCAACACTAGTGTTAACCCTATCTAAGTCAAAACTAGGAAGGCATGTAAAAGAAATTAGCAGAATAGCACCTGCCATTGATATTTTTTTGACATTATAATCCACACTTGGTTTTGGCTTACTGCATGTAAAAACCTGAAAACGTAAATTCATGCTCACTCAGAAACCACACCAGGGCCATGCAGGACATACACACTGAAGTAATAACATGAATAAAGTATTTGGTCTGTGATAGAAACTTCCTATTTAGCTCTAGCCTCAGCTTAAATGGGATCTTTCACGTCCTCTGGCACCTGCAATATTAAATACCACTAGAAAGCTGATCTGAATTCAGAGTACTGTCATCTTTCCCTATGCGCCCCCGGGTGCATGAGATATCGCTGCTATTAGTCTCAGCACCGAGGTCTTTCCACTGTCAGAAGGGTGAATTGTCAGAGGGGTCATTCTTTACCTTATGAAAAAACAAGATTGTGAAGCTCAAACCACACTGGAACGACCTGTGTATATGGAATCCATACAAGCAGAAACAGGGCTGCACGGAGTACTCCCCCGGACTGATGCTCGGGGTAAACACGCAATTCGTACCAAAGGAAAAATTTACTCTAGCATGCCAAAACTGATAAAAGTTAACTTTTACTAGATACGATTAAAATCATTATATGAACAAGGATCCAGGCATATAAGTAAAAAAAAAAAAGAGCTTACTCGTTTCGGGTGTTATTGAACATCCCTTCACATGACTAAGGGATCGTTCATTAACGCCTGAAACGCGCAAGGTCTTTTTTTACTTGTATGCCTGGATCCTTGTTCATATATTCTTAATTCTCAGCATCATCGATGTAAGGTAAAGGCCTGCCCTTCTGACAGTGAAGGAATATCTGTGGCGAAACAAACAGCAGCAATATGTCTGGCACCCGGGTACGTACTATCAAAGCTGACAGTCCTCTATCTGCCTAAGCTCTTGTTCACTCATCTCCACAGACATGTCATCTGATAATGTTATGTGCAGTCTGTTTCAAGATGAATATCGCAGAGATTTCAGAGTAAAAGTCAGTTTAGTAGTGGAAAGAGGAGGCATTGAGTGACACATTACAATAATAAAATTATGTATGCCACTTTAGTAGATTTGGAGAATAAGCAGTAGGTAGTCTTATGTAAATGAGGCAGTTGGTGCACTGGAGGCGGAGCTTCAGCTCCCTGGAGCACTTCTGATGCTAATCTGACTCTTACCATCTTCTGCCTGCACCGCCCCATCAAGTACATCTTCCTACTGTTATGACCTAATCTATCCTACCTGAGTAGACAGAGCCAGGGCTGAAGGTCCATCCCCCAGTGCACCAACTCCCTCATTTTCATAAGACTTGTCCACCAAGTCTTCAAAAGTGACCTCCATAACAAAGGTGCAGTCTTTCTCTGCAATCTGTTGTTAAGGGTTGAACATGCTCTGGGAAGGTGACAGATTCCCCGTATAATTCTGTATATGCTACGTTTACAATGTTTATTAATATATGGGCCATGAGAACTGTCATCCAAATCAGTAGTTGGATTTTAACATTGACTGTGTATACTATGTTCTGTGGTTGCATAAATCAGTAGTATTTGTGAGTAACGGATCTTATTAGGATAAGTGTTCTCTTTCTCACTCTGTTCCCACACGTTCTCTTCCTGGATTGCTGTGTGTGTATATATTTAAAAAAAAAAAATAAAAAATCCCACAATTTATTATAAACTAAAGAAAATAAAACAAAGCAAAAAGAGTAAATGATTAACAGGAATGAGTGGCATGCAGCTGCAATTTCTGGGTTAGCATGTTGTGAGAAAATTATATGCAACAGGATGAAATATGGGTCAGTTCACATGTGAACAAAGGGGCGGATTTTGAAAGCAGATTTCTCTTCAAAATCCGTCCCTTTACAATGGTGGTCTATGCAGACCGCCGGGCTTCTTTTTTCCGCTAGCGGCGGGCTGCTGCTAGTGGAGAAAAGAAGCGACATGTCCTTTCTTCAGGCGGAAGCCGCGGCGCGCTGGGCCGCGGCTTCCGCCTAGCGGCAGCACCCTCCACTTCGGCTCATTTATTTGAGCCGACATAGGAGGGGAAAGCCGTGACCGCGATTGTCGTGGCAGGCGGGTTTTGACCAGAGAAAGACGCGGCGAGCCGCCTCTCTCTCTCTGTGTCAAAACCCGCGCGGACCCCCCAACGTGTGAACTAGCCCTAGGATGCAAGAACAAAGACCTGGCAGAACTACATGTACTATATATCTACATATATGCCATCTAGGAAAAGTTAGCCGTATTATATTTTGCCAATTTTCCCAGTTTTAGTGCATGCATTTAGGCTCCGTTTCCACGGAGTAACGCGCCGCTCATTTAGACACATAAACACGTGTCAGAGCGAGGCGCTTCAAAACAGATCCCATTGATTTCAATGGGTGCCGGCTTACGCGCGCTACACATTGAAATCAATGGAAGGCTATATAACTCATTGATTTCAAGATGTAACGCGCGTTTACGTGTCTAAATGAGCGGCGCGTTACTCTGGTGGAACAGAGCTTTAAGCTGCATTATAAAGTTCTGTAAAGCCCATCCCAAACTTGTAAGCGCAGGTCATTTTACGCAATGCCAGGACAGGACTTGCGTAGTAAAAATTTCAAGATCAAATTGTAGAAAAAATTTCACGGTAGGTATATAGAAAATTAACTTTATATAAAAAATAACTTTTTATTGTAATCAAAAAATAAAAATGTTACATAGTAACATAGTAACTTTAGTAATATCAGGTTGGTTAAGATCTAACAAAGCTACGCGTTTCGGGAACGCTATGTCCCTCCCTCTTGGCTTAAACATCCCTCAACTGTTTCCTTATAAAACAAACCAGCCTTTCCTCTCGAACCATTTTTCTGACCCGTACATGTAATTTACATATATCTTCATCTCAAAACATCTTTCACAATATTATAATATACATCATATTATACACCATTAACCCTATGATATTAAAGGACGTGTTCCAAGATTTGTTTTATACAACATTAATACATTACCGCATAAAAAAAGCAATATATCTGAACGTGATCAACAAAAAATAAATTTATCAACATGATACTCTACATAAGTAAGTAAATCATACAGGACAGGACTTAGTCTGTGGTTTGTGGTCTGAGGCTTGGTTGCCATCTTGCTCTGGAATTTCTTGCCAGATGTGATGTCCCAGATCTCTTCTGCTGAGGCTGCTGACTGACCAAGTGACCGCTGAGGCAGCCTCAGTAAGGGAACCAGGGATGTCAAAGATAGTGACATTCCCGGTTCGCTTCCTTAAGACGCTGATTTTCCTCAGCAGTCTCATGCCTTGGGAACTTCTACCAAACTTCTTACCAAACATACCCTCAAAGAACTCCTATTTCAGTAAAGTGGCAGTATAGGTGGGTCTTTAGCTTAAAGCGATTTACCCTGGCCCAAATGCATGTCTCATATTGATGATGTATCCACAGGATAGGTCTGCAATATCTGATCTGTGGAGTTCGCTCCTATTGCTTAAATAGGAGCATATGGTTTCCTATTCCTATGGATAGGTCATCTGTATGAAACATGCATTTGGGGACGGAAAACCCTTTTAAGCTAAGGCCCTACGTAGCGGGCCAAAGCAACAAAAAAAAAAAACTGCAGGGAAAAAAAATGTGGCGGCAACGCATCGTGGTTTTTCCTGCAACACTTTTCACAAAAGTCCCGGTGTCTTTCTGCTTCCATTATACCTATAGGGAATCCACCAGCGTTTCCGTAGTTAAAATTGACATTTCTGCTGTGTGTATTTTTCGGCAATGCCTTGATGGGATTGGCTAGAATCCTATCCAGTTCGCAGTGAATGTAAAAAGCCGCGTGGGGTCTGGCCTAAATGAAGATAAATTAGAAAAGTGCTTTATTATGCTCTTAGGAAGCAAAAGAAAAGTAGAGTGCAATGGAGGCCATAGCCTTAGACGGCAAAGGAAGTCTTGATGTCATCGATGGGATCCCGAAAGCTCGCAAAGTCAGCATTTTTAGTTAGCCATTAATAAAGGTATCAACTACTGAAGACTGCTCAAAAAATGTAACTTTTTTTTTTTTATATTTCATATCCACTGGCTAAGACAGTACAAAGATATTTTTCCTTATACTTCTCTTCATTTCCATATATCTTCTATAAAGTATGTAATTCACCAGAATCTCACCTGTTACTACCCATCAATTCAGGTAGTAGGGGAGCACCCTGGAGACCACAGACCCTCTATTCTGTCCATTAAATGAATTCATAGCTTTTCCTTTGTAGACGGTGCCTCCTCCAAGCAGTTGTTCTCAATATTTGATAAAAAGGGAATGGAACAGAAAGCAGACGGCTCAGTTTCCTGTGTAGTAGCAGAACTGAGTGACTGCAGCTTTGTTCCCATTCATAGTGAATGAGAACTGATCTGTAGTACATGTTCTGGCCACTACACAGAACAATGCTGTCTGCTTTCTGCTCCATTCTCTGTAACAGCTAATTGATGGGGTGTCTTTTAGACTCTTCACCATTGAGGATGGTATATATTTGGGATATTCCCATGTACATAGTTTTTTTTTTTTTTTTAATTTGTAGATAATTAACAGTTAAACATTTTTGCAAATATAAGTAATAAAAAATTTTGCAGAGTTTTAAAGATTTTCTCTATCTTGTGGTCGCAGTCTGTTGTCTTGATCATTTGCCAGTGGATACGACCATGAATGTAGGAACTTTATAAGGTCAGAAAATCAGCCATGATTACTTTATTGTGGACGAAATATCGTCTCATATGTATTGTCCCTGCCTGATAACCCAGGTACAATAAGAAAATCATAGCTGGGTTCCGGACAAGTCCCAGACCATTAGAAAGTTTCTGCATTAGTGGTCGTATTCATTGGCAACCAATCAAGATAACAGACTGTCACCACTAAGAAAGTTAGAGAAAATCTTTAAAACTTTGCAGAATTTTTTATTACTTATATTTGCAAAAATGTTTAACTTTTAATTATCTACAAATATGGATATGATCATGTACATGGGAATACCCCTTTAATATGTTTAGCCCAGGAAACCCCTTTATCCACTTGTACGTACATGTAGGGTGCCAGCTTAAAGGTCCTGTCTACAGGAGTAGGTTGGTCATTGACTGCCAGAGTCAGCTGGGACATGAAGGAGCAGTGCTGGTGCTGTGCAGTGAATACAGGAAGCAGCAGAACTGCTGACTCTTTTGGACCCTGTGATCATCTGCCTGCTGGCTGACTCCTGGCACAGGTTCTTAGAAGACCCAGATCAGCTCTGCTATTGACTGACTGTCAGTAAGGTTTCATGCATGTGACTGTGTGCTTTGTCAGGCCTGGTTCACATCTGCGTTCAGGGATTCTTTTTCTGAGAAAAGTGTTGCAAGCAGCACTTTCCTCTCTGCATTTTTCATGCGGAAACCACACAGACCCCATTAGTCTATGGGGTCCATGGGTTTCCTAAGACAACCACTTTTTTTTTTTTTTTTTTTAATGTGGATTAGGTTTTCCCAAGTGGACCCCTGAACGGAAACCCATGCACACATGTGAACCGGGCCTCAGTGTACTAGTCGTGTACACCTTACCTTGTATGATCACAGCCCTTGTATGTGGCCATGAGCCAGAGTAAAAATCAGGACCAGTCCTATACCAGTCCATTTTGCAGCCTGGGCTCACCAACAGCAGTGAATGGGGCCATGGAGGCCTGGCCGACGCACGGATGTCATCTATATACCGTCCTTGCTGTTTAATCACGGCCTGGCTACATGTACCATCATGTGCGTGTATCCTAATGGGGCAGTCTGCAGATTTGTGGAGCGAAAAAAGGATATTATATAAAATAGGGAATCCATTTTAATTCGCCTTCTATAAATTGTTACCCCGAATACCCCAGGAAGACAGTAACGTAACGCTAGGTTCACACCTGCGTTTGGGTCTCCGTTCTGTGGTTTCCGTCTTCTGCATGCAAGAAGACGGAAACCACAGACTGGGTGCGGCGGTGAGCGTTTTATGCTCTCCGCAGCGAAACCGTTTTTTTTTTAAATCCGGACACAGAGTACTGCATGTCCGTCTCTGTGTCCGGATTAAAAAACCCGGTTTCACGGCAGAGAGCGTAAAACGCTCACCGCCGGACAGCTTTCTCACCCATTCAAATTAATGGGTGAGAGAGTCCTGCAGGTTTCCGTCTCCTGCCTCTGTTTTGTGCAGGAAACGGAAACCTGCAGAACGGAGACCGGGCGCAGATGTGACCGAGCCCTTAGCAGAATAATTGCAAAATTGATGAAACCCGGTTGTCAGATTGGTTGATCTCTTCCATAGCTGGCAACGGTCACTATTCAGGTTACAGATTCTGCAGGATAAGTGTCCTGGTAATTTTTGGGTCACTGAGCTTCCAGTATTGCATTTTTCCAGCAGTGCCCAGGATCTGTACAGGAATATAGGAAACCGTACGTGTAATAAGACATTATAGGCGGGCGCTAATGTCCCCACTTAGTGCATTTGTGTGTATTTCGCATTAACATATGTGAGCATCCTTTTGTTTTCCTGTGATCTGCTAGAATGCTTCTCCTCGGAGCTGTCTCCCGGAGGGGGCAGGCGGCGCCCGGGCCGTGCACTGAGGAGGGGCGGCAGATCTTTTCCGTTCCGTGATCTACCAACACTGTTACCATGGCAACAAATACTGCCAGGATAGGGGACGGAGTGGTTGCTATGGTGTCATGAGCGCAGAAATTCTGTCGGAAAAGATTTAATAATTAACCCGATCTCATGTAAACACGAAATGTGTATTTTGAGGTGTTTAAGGTCCCCCTAATACCTGTCTATAGAGTCTGATGTCTGCATTTCTATGGTCAGACTATGGAGGTTGAGGCCTAGCCTTGTCCACAAACACGAGACAGACGGCACACGGGGCCTGTGTTGGTAGGAAGGGTTCCCGTCCTCTGGAAGGCTGTTGTATATGGGCTCCATTGTCCCGTACGGTCTATAATGCACCAGCGCTCTAGAAGAAGTGGTCTTATTAGGCCTCATCCACCCCCGCTGCTTTGTGGCTTCAAATCGGATTATGACACTTCTTGAAAGCTTGGCAGCTGGACAGAAATCTCCTTATCTTACTCCTTCCTTCTTGTAAAGAAGCAAGCATGATCCCTAACCCAGAGGGCTTGGTTACTGAGAAAAATTAACTATTTTACACCTTCCTTCCCAAGACTCGCTTCTTTCTTAAGTAGCCAATACACTCTAGAATTGCATCGGGTCCAAACCACCAATTGCAATGGGTTCACGTGGCCATTTAATGTGTATGGTGGCTCTCTCTCCATGGCCGATGTTGTTAGGTTATCCTTGCCAATGTTTAAGTCCTGTGGTGCCGTAGTGGTGTCTCTCTGCCGAGTTCTTGCCCCTTTTTGGCCTATGGACGTGGAGACCTCTTCTTTCTTGTGACGTGATCATAAAATGTGCTGCTTACGCCCTGTTTTCAGACATAATCCCCTCATAAAGTGCTCAATTCACACGTAAAATGTCTGGGCGGGAGATTAGCCAGCTCTTATGGGAGTTTTTTTTTTTTTTTTCTGGAGCCTGTCTGACTCTCTGGGAGAGTTGCGACATGTATGTGTGAGGACTCGTTCACATCTGCGCCCGGTCTCCGTTCTGCAGGTTTCAGTTTCCTGCACAAAACAGAGGCAGGAGACGGAAACCTGCAGGACTCTTTCATAACCATTCATTTGAATGGGTTTGAAAGCTGTCCGGCCGTGAGCGCCGGTGAGCGTTTTATGCTCTCCGCCGTGAAACCATTTTTTAAAATCCGGACACAGTCGGACATGCAGTACTCTGTGTCCAGTTTAAATAAACCGGTTTCGCAGCGGAGAGCAAAAAACGCTCATGGCCGGACCCGGTCTGTGGTTTCCGTCTTCTTGCATGCAGAAGACGGAAACCACAGAACGGAGACCCGAACGCAGGTGTGAACCTAGCGTTAGATTTCTAGTGCTCAAACCTGCTAGTAAGTGGCTTCTCCCCACTGCCACGCCACTAAACATGTATGTTCACTGAAAAAGTGTGAGGGTGTCTGGTAAGATCGGTGCCTGCACCTAATATATAATCACTGTTTATATAATACGTTTTTGTTTTTTTTTAAATATAGATTGTGAGCCCCACATAGAGCTCACAATTTACATTTTTTTCCCTATCAGTATGTCTTTGGAATATGGGATGGGGGACGGGGAGAACATACAAACTCCTTGCAGATGGTTTTATGCCCTTGGCAGGATTTGAACACCAGGACTCCAGTGCTGCAAGGCTTCAGTGCTAACCACTGAGCCACCATGTGGCCCCATATAATACGGTTTGTGCTCCCAGTTTTCCCTTTCACTGCTTTAGGGGCCATTCACACGGTGGAAAATAAAGAGGAATTCCTCTTAATTTTCTGGCCGCTGGCTCCCACAGAGAAATACAAAGCATCGGTATTCCATTGCAGCTTTCTGCAGATGATCAGGCCTATCATCTGTGGAGTGTCTCGAGCTATGGATTCCATGAAAAATATTTTATATATATATATATATATATATATATATATATATATATATATATATATATATATATATATATATATATATATATATATATAATTTTTTTTTTTTTTTGTGCCCTGCTATGATTTCTGCCTCCCATTGTTTTCAGAATCCTGGGGAAATCTGCTTCCAAATCGGCATCGAAGATTGGGAAAAGCAGATAAGTTTAAGGGTAGTATTCACATGTAGAAATCATATGCCACTTGACGAGGTTCATGGATCAATGTGCGCGTGTAGATCATTTGTATGTATATTTATAGTATGAGACTAAAACATGTGTAGCGGAGACAACAAGCCTGGTTTCATCATATCAGTGCAATAGGAATCCCATGTGAGCTTACGCCCGGCGTCTTTTGGGAATCTTACAAAAATAGTTCATAGATCAGACGTGTATGGTTTCTAAAAACGCACTGCCTGGTCTTCTGGGATTTACTGAGCCTGCACATGGAAATTATTTGCAATGTATTATTGATCATTGCATTGTACGCTAGGTTCACACCAGGTTTCTATTTTTTTTGAGTCCCTTTGTGGACCCGAAAAACAGAAACCCAATCCAATTAAAAAGCAGTTACCTGTGGAAATTTGCCGACCACATAGACTATAATGGTGTCTGATTCCCGTTGTATGACCAAAGATGGAATGGAGTCACTTTGCACAGCTAGAAGTTGCAGTAGCTTCACCCTCAGGAGCATAAACTCCATTCCCTGAAACAGTTGCAGGGCAAGATCTTTGACCGAAACTTCATCACGTGATCAAAGTCACTGTTTAACCCTATCCTAAAGAGTTCTTATGCTGCACCTATGGCTCTAGTGTACAGTCTCATTCCTTTCACTGTCAAGTCGTCCGGTGATGGGTTTTCAGCATCCTGCCCACGTCACCCTTGTTGTGACAACCATGCTTGGTAACTGTCTATTGTTGCTATTTTCGCTATAGGTTTTACTGGCCTCTGCCTTGGTCTTCAGTGTCGCTATACATTATACATTGCAGGGTAAAGACATTTTCCTTCCACAAGAGGTGCCTGGTAACTGTGGGTCTCTCCACTGGGACTTTCACTTTTCTTGCAAACAGAAGTGTACAGACGCCCATTAACCAATTCTCAGTTGCCGCACTCTTGGATATCTATAAAGTTACAGTAATAGATCAGCGCTGCAGACATAGGATGCTTTTCATTTATATCTGAGACTTATGGTGGCCATACACCTTAGCCAGCAGTCAGATGAATGATCATTCAGTAGGAAGAGGGTGATATGTTGCTTCCAAACACCTTCTTGGCCGCCCAACGCTATTGAAAACAAAAGGCATGCTGAATCCAACATGCCCAGACTTCTGATGTAATGGAATCAGTTAGAATGTAAAATTTCAGGTATGGGTGGCTAAAATTACCGGTGTATGGTTCAAGAGCAAAGTCGCAAGTAGGGTTGAGCCGATCTTGAGATTTCAAGATCTATTTTAAAATCCGATTTCCGATCATTTTCCAGCCGAACTTGATCGTGAAATTTGCTTGATCGCCGATCGGAATCTGATCTTTTCCGATCCTGATCCTCAATTCTAGTCAATGCTTCTCTATGGGAAAAGTCACTTTTAGGGGTTGAGCCGATCTTGAGATAACCTCCAATCTCGATCCCACTGGAAAAGATGGTCTGATTTCCGATTGTGAAATTTACTCAATCGCCGATCGGAATCCGATCTTTCCCAATCGCTCAACCCTAGTCGCAAGCAATCTGCTAAAATTGGCCAATCTTACAAAACAGACTCCTTGGTTGACTAGTTTATTCTGGAAGGTTTGATGGGATCATTCATAGGAATCATGCAAGATGGCTGTCAGCCGAACACTGTCTAATGTGTATTAGACGTAGCCAGTTTAGACTTCCAGTTTCAGATTTCCTTGCCCCTGGGTTATGATGTTTGCTGCTCCAAAGAAGTTCTTATAAATAATTTTTGCAAATTTCTCAGAATTGTCTTTTATTTGTTTTTGGGCAGGGCTGTGGAGATGGGGAGTCGGGAACAATACAGGATGGAATTGGATTGGGGGGGGGGGGGTGAGGTATCGACATTTTATTACTAAGTGGAAGGGTTAAGATATAGATTTAACTGGGGAAAAAAATTGTGTGTGTGTGTATATAACATATATATATATATATATATATATATATATATATATATGTGTGTGTATGTATGTATGTGTATATATATATATATATATATATATATATATATATATATATATATAATAAAAAAATATATTTAACAGGATATACTGTGGACGCGTTTCATTCTTGTATCCCAGACATAAATGCAAAATCATGTCTTTGTGCCCTAGACCTCATGGTATAATTTTATTTTTCATGCTTTATATGTAAAAAAAAATTTTTTTTCTAATGTTGCGTCATGCTGAAACATTTCTTGGGTAGAAAAAAAAAAAAAAGTATGTGGAGTACATGGCCAACGTTCCTCTTTTCGTCATATTGTTAACCATACTACTTCTACCTTCCTGCTTTCTTTCTGTGTACTGAATGATGGCTGACAAACCACACATGCATATAGGGATGAGGCTGGTGTAGTAGGGGCTGCTTACCTGCGTTTTTAGGAAAAGGAGCTGACAGACTATTGTGGAATCCTGGCAACCCGTAATCCACTTCTATTTTAGGAATGCCATTTTAATGAAGCTGTAAAGCTGCTTATCCATAGTGTGGTTTTAGTCAATCAGCATTACACATAACACAGCCCGCGCGTGCACTCCGGCTAACCATGGTCTTACTAAAGCACCCACTACTCAAGGGTAGATTTCTAATTCTCTTAATGTGAAGATTTCCATGGAGCATTTTAAGGCTGAATTTATTACATTGGGCGAACGTTGACTCTACATTTCCTATAGGTCTTCTACCTGTTCTGTCATAGAAAGCTTGTATGTTCTATAAGTGTATGTCTTGTGTTGCTCTGTTGAGATCTGGAGATAATGGTGATGGGACTTCTGTTCCTTTGAGAGTTACATAAGCGAGCTCTCCTACTGATGATACACAAGTCTCCAGTGTTTTTTACGGATGTGACCATAAAAGTAATTCACAGCAGGGTTATGGAGTTGGTAGGCCAAACCACCGACACCTACTGCTCTAAACTTCCGCGGTCTGGCTTGGCCTCTCTCATAAATGGTAACTGTTGGGGTCAGTCAGAAAGTGCAAAGCTCCTCTGAGGCTAGGTTCGCACCAGCGCTCGCTCTACGTTTGGTGTTTCCATCCCTGAACCCTCTTAAAAAAAACTTTTTAAAAAAATGCATGCAGTCCTGCAAGCTGGACTTTTCTCTCCAGATTTTTTGGGTGAAAACCCAGCAGACCCCCATTACTCTATGGGGTCTGCCAATTTTTGCAAGTAACTGCTTTTTAAGCAGAATAGCTTTCCTTTTTTCGGGTACCCAAGTGGACCCAAAGAAGGGAAAACCGAAAGCTAGTGTGACAGTCATGTTTTACTGTTGTGTGAATAAGGCCTTACATTGCCTCTGATCTTATATGGCAGCATACAGATTCATGAAAGAAAAAAGTGTTGCACACTTGATCATATACCGCATTACTATGGTATATTGAGAGAATATGTTAGACATACGGCAACACATGGAGTATAATTACTATGTAACGCTGCTCCATCTGCCATTGTACGTCCTCCAGCGCTCCGCTCTGATGTTTGCATGTGACTGTATAATTACAGATTACTTTGCATTGCTGCCATTAAAAAAACAAACTTTTTTTTTTTATATGTCTAATAATGCATCTAATTCATTTTACAATATTTAATAATTGTGTCGAAGTAAAGAGAACTTATTTTGAAGTAGTGGTGTTAAAGGGATCCTATCTTTCAAACCCTTTTTTTTTCTAACCAGCACGTCGGAATAGCCTTAAGAAAGGCTATTCGTCTCCTACCTTTCGCTGTCTTCTCCGTGCTGCCGTTCGCCAAAAATCCCGGGTTTTTGTCAGTATGCAAATGAGTTATTTTGCAGCACTGGGGGCGGGCCCTAGCGCTCAAACTGCAATGGGGGCGTCCCCAATGCTGCGAGAGAACTCTCCAGCGCCGTCTCCATCTTTGTCTGGAACGAGGTCTTCTTCCAGCGGTGTCTTCTAACTTTTAGGCCTCAGGCCTAGGGCAAGCCAACTGCGCATGCCCGCTGGCCACGAAGAAATGGCCGCGAGCATGCGCAGTCGGCTTGCCCAAGGCCTAGAAATTAGAAGACACTGCTGGAAGAAGACCTCGTTCCAGATGAAGATGGAGGCGGCACTGGAGAGTTCTCTGGCAGCATTGGGGATGCTCCCAGTGCTGCGAAAGAACTCATTTACATACTGACAAACCAGGATTTTAGGAGAACAGTGGCGCAGAGAAGACAACGAAAGGTAGGAGACTAATAGCCTTTCTTAAGGTTATTCCGACATGTTAGAAAAAAATAAAAAGGGTTTGAAAGATAGGATCCCTTTAAAACTTCTCAAAGGCTCTACGGCTACTACAGACGCCCAGTATACCCTACTGCCTTATAATTGGGTCTTTCTGGTTCCGTAGTTTGTTGCATATACAATCCCATAAGTAGCTGAATATCATTGTGTGACGCTTCTGATTCCGCCCAGTCATTCAGTGCGGCCCTTTCTTTCCCTCTATGCTACACCCAGGATCTTTACGGTTTATGGATTAGGACTCCTTTAACAACAATACTTCTACTATAACTGGCAAAATGATTGCAAATTTATTTCTTGCCGTTCTCTGCATTTTACAGTCAAATGTGAAGAAAACATGAATAACAATTCCTTCTATTTTTCAGATTACTTATGCACTCCAGAAGAGAACATTTACAAGATAGACTTCACCCGATTTAAAATCCGTGATATGGAGTCTGGAACGGTCCTGTTTGAGATCACAAAGCCACCGGCATCTGGTGAGTGATAGAAATGGGAAACACTGGATGGTTTTGTTCTGCTTGATAGCGAGGAGCGAATTAGGATGACGGCTATTAGAAAGTCCCGTGAAAAGCTCCAAAGTCATTTTGCATTGTGCTGTGTGTGATATGCAATTTATTTATATGGAAAAATTGACATGACTCGGTTAAAGAAACCTAAAAAGCTATTCCAAGGGGGTCTGTATATATTGCCGAAATAAATATGCAGATGATGGAAGGAAAATGTATATCCTAATACTTTTTTTTTTTTTTTTTTTTTTTTTAATACTTTGCTTGGTTCTGTCACACACAAACAATTTCTGCCTTCTTGCACAGGAATATTTAATTTTTCTGGTTCGCACCCTGACAAAGCACACAGCTGTACATACACACAAAGGAATTTGGAGCTGATTTTTGAGGTGGATTCTGCTTTCACAGAAAGCTCGCAGAGGTTTCCTCTGCGGAGTCTGTTTCAGTTATACGGGAAACTGATGGTGTTTCCGTAGGTACAATTGACACGCTGCGACTTTCAAGATCACAATGGTTTTGGAAATCTCAGCATGTCAATTATACCCATAGAAATGTTGGCTGTTCCCCATAGGTATAATTGAAACAGTCCGAAGAGGAAACCCCTGCAAGCTTTCTGTGAAAAACTGCAATACATGGCCATCGTGGTTTTGGAGATTGCAATGTGTCCATTGTGCGTATTTTTCCGCAAAGTGGGGATTGGATTCGCCACTTTGCTGTGACGGTAAAGCTTTTTTTTATTATCGCCATCTGTGCCATGTGGGTCCCTGACCTAAAGGGCTTTTCCAGGACTAGGACATTGCTGATCTATCCTTAGTTAATATTACATCAGTGTGGTGTGACATGTTATCCGCACCGTTCAGCTGTTTGAAGAGACTGCAGCATTCAGTCCAAGCACAGCACTGTACATTGTAAAGCGTTTGTGCTGGTTATTGTTGTTCATCCCCATTCACATGAATGAGACTGTGCTGCAGACAGGTCACCTAACTGATGGCTGTGACGTCACATGACCTGTGACGTGGAAGCAATGGCTACAAGGAAGCTTCTACCACTCTGATCAGCTGATCTGTGAAGGTCCCATCAGACTCTGTTTAATATTAATGACCTATTTCAAGAATTGGTCCCAGAAAATCCCAGTAATACTTAAATTTCAATATTCTGACATTTTTTATTATAATTTTGCTAATTATAGATTTGTTTCTCTTTATGTTGTAGAGCGGGAACTTGGCGATAAAAAGGATGTGGATCCAAACGCAGGTAGATTTGTAAGGTATCAGTTCACCCCTGCTTTCCTGCGACTGCGTCAAGTTGGAGCCACGTGAGTAAAACTACTATAGCAAAAGACAGAAGTAAAGGTGGCCATAACACATTACATGGAGGGCAGCCAAACCCACCAATCTCAGAGGGACTGTCCAACCATCTAATGTCTATGGGTGCCTACTGACTCTGACCTCAATGGCTAGAGATGTTTGGCAATGTCTTTATTCCTTTTTCCCATTCAGAACACATGCACTCTTGGCAAAGCGTGCAGGTGTATAAGGAAGTGGGAGAAGAACCTTTTGCCCAGCTAGTACCTAAAGTGTATGGCCAACTCCAAAAGGGGTTTTCACATAAACATAAACATTTTTAATTTGTAGACCATTAAAATTTTTTTGCAAATATAAGGATTTTCTGAGTTTGAGATACGCTAACCATCTAGGCTAGATTGACACCAGCGCTCGCTCTACATTTGGGGATTCCGTCCCTGAATCCACTTGAAAAATGCAGAAAGAAAATTGGATTGGAAATTCGGATGCCGGTGTGAACCTAGGGTGACAGTCTATTGTCATGGTTGGTTGCAAGTAGATACAACCATGTATGAAGGAACATCTGTCAGAAACTCTGCCATGATTTAATTCATATGGACAGGTTATCAGGTACATGTATTAGAAGATAACCCCCGGACACAATAAGGACATCATGGCTGGTTTACTGACAAGTCTCAGGCCATAGAAAATTCCGGCACTGATGGTCATTTATATTGACAACCTCCCAAGACCAGATGGTCACCACTAAGATGGTTGGAGAAAATCTTTAAAACTCTGCAAACTTTGTAATTTTTATATTTGCAAAAATTTTTTTAACTTTTATATTTAAATATGGCTATTTTAGTGGGAAAACCTCTTTAAGACCAGTCTAACCAATAGATATGAGTCGAAAGATTGAAAGCGGCTGTGATGATAAATGCACAATATTAGAGAACCAGTCAAGTATTTTTTCCACCAACGTGTGCAGGATGAAGTATTGGCTTTCCCATTGATCTCCTTTGTAATCTTTCTGTTGCATAAAAGTGAAGTTATAAATGTTTCAAAATATAAAGTCCTATGTAAATTACCTTCAGTAGTCATGTGGGCGGGAGCAGCTTAGTTTGCTAATCCTCCAGGGCGTGATTGACATCTCCTTTGTGATGACTGGAAGTGAAAGGAGTGATGGAGATATCGGTCATGCCCAAGAATTAGGATTAACAAGAGTACATTGTGACTAGTCTGAAGTTACCACTTAGGGTAATTTACATAAGATGACTTTTTATGTTGTCAAACATTTATAACTTCACTTTGATATGACATAAAGGTTACAGAGGGGCAGCATTGGAAAGGTCATTACTTCATCCTGCACATGATGGGGTCAGCTTATGGTGGAAAAACCACCTGACAGGTTCCCTTTAAAGAGGACCTTTCATCAGATCGGGCACATGCAGTTCTATATACTGCTGGAAAGCCGACAGTGCTCTTAATTCAGTGCACTACTGGCTTTCCCGATCTGTGCCCTGGGTAAATCGGTCCCGATACCGTAGCGCTTTAAAGTCAGAAGGGCGTTTCTGACAGTCAGTCAGGGACGTCTTTCTCCACAGCAGCGCCTATCGCGCTGTACAGTGTGAGGGGGGAGGAACACCCCCCCCCCCCCCCTCTGCTCACACAGCTCATCCATAGACGAGTATTATCAGGAGGGGAGGGGGTGTTCCTCCCCACTCACACTGTACAGCACGATAGGCGCTGCTGTGGAGAAGGACGTACTTGACTGTCAGGAACGCACTTCTGACTGTAAAGCGCTACGGTACCGGGACTGATAGCTCTTTACCCAGGGCACAGATCGGGAAAGCCGACTGTCGGCTTTCCAGCAGTATATAGAACTGCCTGTGCCCAATCTGATGAAAGGTCTTCTTTAAAGCTCAGAACAACAAGAAGTCTTAAAACTTTTTTATATTGTTAATCAACTTTAATTTTTTTTTTTCGTATGTGCCACTAAAGCTTTTCAATAGCAATTTGTACCCTGTAGTATTACAAGGGCCCATTTATAGGCCTCCTGCCTGTGACCGTAGTGGATTTATGGCCCGTAAATACTGATCCACAATCCGCACAAAAACCTGTACCAGTATGTCATCCACAGTCATGGATCTTGTATGATTTGTGGTCTGTGGCACAAATGTGACCAAAAACAGGACACTATTCATAATTTGTGGTCCTCGAATAAGGTATGGACAAACGGCTGCAAAAATTGGGGTCATGTCTGGGCCAATAGAAATGAATGAGACTGTACTTTTATACGGAGTTGTGGATCAAAACTACCGTTGTGTGCTTGAGGCCACAGATTTACATCTCAAATTTCTTTTCGACGTTCATCTACTCAGCAACTGTGGCTTTCAGTTGTTCATTAGGTGAATGGGAGCTGAGCTGTAATAGCGCAGTCAGGCCACTACATCGTGTATGGAGCAGTCTGCTTCCGAATCTGTACTGTGTTTAAAAATAGCTGATCAGTGTGGGGCCTGTGTGTCAGACCGCCATCGATCAATGACCAAGGGAAGATCTTGAACAATCCCTTTAATGTTGGGGTGGGGGGGGGCTAAAAGAATGTTTATAGGAAAAAATTATTAACTTTATTACTGACTCATGAAGACCAAAAAAGCGTGGTGAGCAGCTGGTGACTGTGTGCCCATTATCTCTCACCCCAGGCAACTAACTCTTATCACCCTGCCAGGCCTGGACCAGATGTATTTTCCCTGTATCAGCACACTTTTAATCACGGAGTGTCAGACGGGGAAGCCGGAATTTGTGTTCTCTATTCACATAATAGAGCACTTATTAACCCAAAGTTCTCTTGCTTTAATATAAACTCCCCCAAGTACTGATGTTCTATATATTCCCCCAGTATATCCACCGGAGAGGTCAAATTGACCTATGCCAAAACTTAATCTTAAAATAGTCAGTAGCCAGGAATGGCAGGAGTTAATTTCCCGTATTGGAAACCTGATGACGTTCAGTTTTAGAATCCTAAATGAACAAACCTGATCACAAAAAGAGAAATATATTAAAATCCGTTTAAGTAGGTTCCAAGATACTTTTTCTGTACTTATTGTCCCATCGAAGTTCTCCAAAGAGTTAGATTTAGATGTAGAACATAAGCATTAAGGTGCAAATATCAGATATAGACTGACTTCATTCTGAGTGAGAAAATAATAAAACCCTATTTCACAAGCTGCGCTTAGTGGTTTGTGGTCTAGTGATCGGGCAGAACCTTTCCATAAATGGCTGCAGTAACCTCCAGATCTGCGCTATATAAGGTATTGCAGCAAGAAAAATGTATCTGTCAAGTACAGCAAGTTCATGGACTTTCTTTGGGTTGCTGGCTTTCAATTAGCTTTCTTAAAGGGGTAGTCCTGTTTCAGAAAATAAGGTTCATTCATTGTAAAAGTATTCTGATACTTTGTGCACCAGTTCTGCACCGTTCTCAAGATATGCTGCTAAATGTGCACTTTCTGTAGTTTTGTTCTTTATGCAGGGTTCACATCTGCAGCAGGTGTCTGTCCAGCTCAGATCTGCCAGAAATTGGCAAGATAAGATAATCCTTTAATAGTCCGACAGTGGGGAAATTTCAGTATGTTACAGCAGCCTAGTAATACAGATACAGGATAATACACAGTAATATGTTACAGACGTAGACACACATAAGCTGAGAAGAGAAGATATACTAGGAGTCCATAGCAGCTAAGGAACAGAAGAGAAAGAAGGAAGACTTCATAGTCATAATCATTCGTTCTCTGTGCGGAGTGATCTTCGCTTGGTCTGATGTAGATTATACAGCCTGATCGCGGTTGGAAGGAAGGACTTGCGATAGCTCCTTCTCACACTTGGGGTGAAGCAGACGGTCACTTACAGTACTGCCAAGTTCCATCAAGGTCTCTTACATGGGGTGGGATTTGTTCTCCCGCATGGAGGTCACCACAGACAGTATCCTTCTGTCACCCACCACTTGTACTGGGTCCAGGGGCTCCCCAGGACAGAGCTGGCCCTTCTGATCAGCCTGTCTAGTCAGGCTTGCAGGACTTTTTTCTAGCCATTTAGGTTAAAAATAAGAGATCTGACAGACCTCCTTAGGGGCTGTTCACACAGCGAAAAATGAAGAGGAATTGCTGCTTCGTTTTTCGTCCGCCAGCTACCTACAACAAAATGCTTAGTCAAGGAATAGGATTTCTGCTCTTGCTTTCCTCAGGGTGACTGGGTCTAGTCGCAGGGAGACGGCAAGACTGAGCAGGATGGTTTTGTGATCTCTTCCTCCCATAGGAAACAATGGGAGGCGGAATATCCTGCTGTTTCAGAAGCAGAATCAACCCCCAAATCACTGCCAAATTCCTACATGTGAACAGTCCCGTTATAATTTTTGCTGCCCATTTTTGCGGTCTGGTCCAGAAGAATGGAAATCCAGTGAACCTACCCTTAGTTCGGCTCCAGCTTATAAACCCCTGTAGAGAAATATCAGATGAGAGTGAGATCTGAGTTTTAAAGTGCGTTAATAAATACATATAATTTTTCTTCATATTAAATCTGTTTGGTTTTTTTTGTCCTCAGGGTTGAATTTACAGTCGGCGATAAGCCCATCAATAACTTCCGAATGATCGAGAGGCATTATTTTCGTGACCAGCTTTTAAAAAGTTTTGACTTTGAATTTGGGTTTTGCATCCCCAGCAGTAAAAACACATGTGAACATATCTACGAGTTCCCACAACTTTCAGAAGAACTTAGTGAGTATTGCGACTCTTACTGTATACTCTTAAATGACCGCCGTCATATCTGCTGATCTTGATAATGTAAGCAGATTGTCTAGGGCTCTGTAAAGAATAATCTTTCAGTAAGGATAGGCAATATACAGTCATGGCTGTAAGTGTTGGTGTTGGCACCCCTGAAAATTTTGCTTTTATACACTTTTATCTCCTTTCTGTGTGTTGTGGTGTTCCAAAAAACGGAGGGAAAAAAGGCAAATTAGACATACCATAATAGCACATAAAAATCCAAAAATGGGCTGGACAAAATTGTTGGCACCTTTTCAAAATTGTGATATGCTCGTTCAAATTTTTATTTATGTTTTTTAATGTAGATTGTGAGCCCCATATAGGGATCACAATGTACATTTTTTTTTTTTTTTTTTTCCCCCTATCAGTATGTCTTTGTAGAATGGGAGGAAATACATGCAAACATGGGGAGAAGATACAAATTCCTTGCAGATGTTGTTCCTGGTGGGATTCAAACCCAGGACTCCAGCGCTGCAAGGCTTCAGTGGTAACCACACAGCCACCGTGTTGCCCCTGATGCTCGTTCATATTTGACGGTAGCAAGTAACAGGTGTGGGTAATATAAAAACCACACCTGAAACCAGATAAAAAGGAGAGAAGTTGTCTCAATCTTCGAATTGTGTGTCTGAGTGTGCTACACTAAGCTTGGAGAATAGAAAGAGGAGAAGAGAATTGTCTTAGGACTTGAGAACTAAATTTTTGGAAAAATATCAACAATCTCAAGGTTACAAGTCCATCTCCAAAGATGTTCCTTTATTCATGGTGTGCAACATAATCAAGAAGTTTACAACCCATGTTACTGTAGATAATCTCTCTGGATGGAAGGGAAAAACTGATGAAAGGTTGCAATGTAGCATTGTCCGGATGGTGGATCAGTTTCGGCACCAACTTGCTGTCCACATTTGAATGAAATGCAATGCTATGGCAGGAGACCCAGGAGGACCCCACTGTTAACAGAGATCTAAAAAAAAGTTAGAATTCGGTTTGCCAAAATGAGCTTTTTGGTAAAGTACATAATTCTACTGTTTACTGAAAACGGAATGAGGCCTACAAAGAAAAGAACATTGTATTAAAATCTGAAGATTACCAAAGGATTTTGGATCTCAATGTAGGGAAGCTGGTCTTAGGTCTTTGGTTTTCCAGCAGGACAATGACCCCCAAACATACTTTAAAAAGCACCTAGAAATGGATAGAAACAAAGCACTGGACAATTCTGAAGTGGTCAGAGATGAGTCTGGATCTAAACCCCATTGAACACCTGTGGAGAGATCTTAAAATTGCTGTTGGGAGAAGAGAAGGCACCCCCAAATATGAGACCTGGAGCAGGTGGCAAAAGAGTGGTCCAGTTGAGAGGCGGAAGAAGCTTGTTGGTTATAGGAAGCGATTGAGCTCAGTTTTTCCAAAGGGTGTGCCACCAAATATTAAGTTCAGGGTGCCAGTAACTTTATCTGGCCCATTTTTTTTTTGAGTTTTGTGTGCATTGTAACACTAAAAAAGGGGGTGGGGGAGGGGAAGCCAAAGTAAATGGATATGTGTATAACAAAATCTATGTAATTGCAATAATTTTGTGGGAAAAACACTTCGTTTTCTGTAAAAAAAAAAATGTCAGATGCCAACACTTAAGGCCATGACACTAAGTAATAAGTACATGTCAGGACTTTTATAATGGTGACACGCTTTGTGTCATAAAATGGAGAACCTAAAGCTCAGAATATTTTATTATAAAAGAATCCTATGTGCGGCCCAAACCACCAGTTAGTAGCCCCAAGGATTACTGATGGGATCGTAGTTGCTCACTGTAGATGCATTACTGAATTATATTAGTAATGCAAATGGAGGTGTCCACTTATTCTTTTGATGGCAGAAGTTTAGGAGGGGAAGAGTAAACTTTGCACATGTCAGAGTTTGGCATGTCTGATACTTTGGTTCTTATCGGGGATATGCGGCTGTCATTGGTGTCTGGTTGTGCTTTATTTGCTCTTTATGCATCTTTGTCGCCCCACCATTCAGAGGCTTATGTCTGTGGGATAGGCAATCACTATAAAACTTCTGGACATCCCCTTTAATTTGTTCTCTGGTTGAGCACATTCATATGGAGATTACGGTGTCAGATATTTTTGTTTCTAGTTAAAAGGGACTATTATATGGGCTAGTAGTAGTAATGTGTGATCCCAAACTTCCTCATAGCCAGGAAACAAGTAATCGCTGTTAAGTCTGCTGATCGCAGACAATAAAAACAAAACAAACAAACAAACCTGAAAGCTCCTATTAACAATAGTTGGGTCACATACAGTACCAATGACTGCTCCATGTAAATAGAGCTAAACAAGTATCAATCTTACTGATAGGTCAATGTTGTCTGTGATAGAGCCTTATTTGAGGCCTCTGAACTAATAGTCCGTTATTACTTTATATGCCTTTGATCCTTTATGGTGGTCTACCTTGTGGGATATATTGTATGGGTTACCCTATAAGTGAGATGCTGATCTTCCTTAACCTCTTTGATCTTGCACTTATTCTTGCATGTCTTGTATTTTGCAGTTCGTGAAATGATCATCCATCCTTATGAGACACAATCAGACAGTTTCTACTTTGTGGACAACAAGCTAGTGATGCACAACAAGGCAGATTATTCATATAGTGGAGGTCCTTGATCCAGTTTACGGGGAAAAAAAAAAAAGCTCTAAAAATTTGAAGCATTGAAAACAATCCCCTTCCCCTTTAGCAGTTATGTAAGGGATCGTACACAATTTCATGTAGGAAACCAATCCAAGCGACAAGATTGTTTGCCAGTAGAAGTTATACGACTGAGCCTATATCTGTCCCTTCACTCCCCAAGCCTTCTAGCACATTAAGATAGTGCAAGAACTTTCATAACTCTCCACTTTCAGTATGGACACCTTCATAATGACGTGAATGCTGTCAACAAGAACGCGGTGATCGACTTTTACCAGATGGACTCACTGACGAGAGTAGTTTAATAAACACCCGCGTCCTATTCCACGTAACGGGTGTTCTCCTGGAACAAGGACTATTATTAAACACCATTCCGAGTTTGTCGTAGGACTGATCTTTGTCATCTCACTTGGGCCATGTTGTCTTGGGAATGGCCGTTCCCATGAGACACAGTTTTCCTCTATGTATGTATTAGAAACCGAAAACACACAAGTAATGATGTTGATGTGTCAGCTTGGACCAGACCGTTGTTAAGGAAATCCAAGCCAAAGATAGAATCTGTTCTTCCTTGTAGGCTTGCACTTGTTAGTGTTCCTTCAACGTAAATGTACAATTAAATTTGCAGTTTTTCTCAAACGACAACCAGGCAATGACACACACTTTCCTGGTTTTAGGGCCGGAATCTAAAATGCAAACGGCTACAATAGTAGAAATATTAACAAAGTGAAAAAAGGCATAAAAAACGAATATACCAGCTAGTACAGTGGGCAGATACTGGGATAAATAATTGCACGTGGGTTGGATAATGGTACCGATATGATACGTGTTGGGATACCACTTGGCACAGTCTTTAGATAATCTACTGCACATGTTGCCTGGAAGGAGACCTGTATTATGTTCCATTATACGAAATTCACCAAAAACTGAGACCTAAGCAAGAATTGAGACCTAAACGGCCCCATTCCTCAATCAGGCCATTGGCTTCTAAAAAAAAATATATATACACAAACATTATGGCCGACCATGAATACTCTTTCAGCCGGAGGACTTGTGTGGTGCATTCTTTGTTGCAATTGTTTAAGGAGGTATTCTGCATACATTGTATGTGTAATGAATATGCCTGTATAATACAATGTACATAACACAGTATATTGAAGTGTATGAGATTTCCAGTATAATGCTGAATCTGAAGTACGTCGACCTGTCTAATACTTGACTGTCTATATATTGTATGTGTGTTACACCGGGTGAATTGATGTAAATCTGGGGGGGGCCTCAGGATGCCGATCCCGATTTCTCAATAGAATGTTACGTATCACTGTGTGGTACAGTGTCATTGACTATAGGGTGGGCAGTGTCACATGATCTGATGTGACTACTATACTTAGACTTTAATGCAGTAATCTTGTTTCTCAGGTGTGATTCCATCTGACAATGTTTTATGACCATGTAAGTCTGTTAGAAATTTGGGAAACATTCCAGTTTGATTTTTCTTTTCAGCAGCCTTTATGGGTTTTTCCTCCTTGAATTTTATTACATTTTCTGTGAGTACCATGGTGGACGTGCAAACCTGACTGGTGTGATGACCTCTAACCAGCTCCTGGATTGTAGAATAAGTTGTCTGTCAAATATCTCTAACACTTGTCTTCTAACCACTTCTTCTAGTAGGCATCTTCAGGGTGTCTGTTCCTAAAATGATCAATCCATTCTCCGTCTCCCAAGTTCTTTTCAGGTAACGTCTACCATAAATGGGTTGTCCATCTGTTCATTCTTGACTGATCTGACATCAGACCTGGAGAGACCTAATTCTACTTAAGATGGCCGAAGCAACCCTTCCAATGCCTAACGTGTATTGTGAACTGGCCCATTAGGCAAAGGCATGGGTCCAATTCTATCTCCATGATGCCGAGTCAGGTGGGGTGGGAGAGAAGGCCTGGACAACCCCTTGAACGCATCTACTACTTTCTAAGAATTTATCACATGCTGTAAACCAATGTTATTCAGCTTGCTTTGTAATATGTGCATCAACATAAAGGTTCTTTCACTAATATGGTGGAATCTTTCATTACGATCTTTTCTTCTGGGCCTCACACTGTGCAACAGTTGACCAAATGGGTTAGAAATGTCTTTAATTCTTCACGAATACAAAAGCTGAAATAAATGAAAATTTGGCATAAAAACGGGGTCCATAGATTCCTTATCTTCTGTCCATAGCTGGAACTGACTGCGGGAATCGCTTGGTCTGTATTACAGACCCGTAGGAAGATTTTTCTTTCTAGAAATCAGCCTGTGTTCTCCTGTGAGAAGCCACTTAGGGACCCTCTATACAGAGGTTGGCAGGAAGTGGCCGGTGGGCTTCTACAAGGCTATCACAATGCATATTAAGAACCTTGTGTTCATTTTTGTTGAAACTGCTGAGAAGGGTAGAATGTATAATGCTGGGACATGTGGTTCATGTCTCTTAATTCCCTAGCGTAAATAAAAAGCTATAAAATGGATGCCCACATTGCATACTTGGCATAGGTCTGTGCCCTTCAAGTTACCAAAATGGAGACTTCGCAGCGCTTGCTAATGCCTCAGATCCTCAGCGATACTAGGTTACGTGTTTGGAGTCTCCATATACTACGCTGTACAAATCATCCATTTCTGTTCATGCAGCATCACTGTGGGACAAAATGGCTGCCGGCCCCATGACATGTGGTGGTATACTCGAGGCATAACATCCAATAGCAGATGCTCACTGTAAATTTAGATACGTGGCTGTAGGTCCTCATATTAGGCCTAATCCTTTTGGGAGGTTTAACTAGGTTCTGTGCCTGTTCTTTTGCCCCATCTTTGTCCTCTGTTAAATGACTGTTCTCTCTAGTGAAGCCCCACATTGCGGAAACATAGCTTTTTTTTATTTTTTTTATTGCACTTTTTTGAGCCAAAGCCAAGAATGGCTTCAAAAGGAATGGGAAATATAGAGGAAGTTCTTACACTTCTACATTCTGCTCAATCTACTCCTGACCTTGGCTCAAAACTCAACAAAATCTGCAACAAAAAAAGCTGTGTTACTGCAACGTGGGGCTTTAGCCTTAAAGGGGTTTTCTCATGTCAGAATTTCAGCTGTTCCCCTGTCTTCTCTCCACTTAATGGTTTCCAGCTCATTACTGCTTGTTGTAAACTGCACTCAGGGGCTGTTCACACTGCTGTGAAGGTCCGTTTTAATGGATCAGTTAACCTAGACAACTAGCTGTAAACACAGAGGAGAGAGACTTAGTAAAATGGAGATGGATAAATAAAGCAATGTATAAGGTAAAAGTCTAAATATGATCCTTGAGCTGGGTGCACCCCTTTAAGTAATCTAGGGTTGATTGCTAGGGATCAGCACAAGTGGTAGTTAAGCCGCATGCACCTAGTCACCAGGCTGACATCTAGGACTATGTGGTCCCTACACTCTGGATCGGAGCTTGGCCTTTGCTATTTGTATCACATAATAAATAATTAAAAAACAAAATCAATTTCCATTGAGGACATCTTTAACTAAGTATGCCTGAGTCTTGGGATGAGACTATGCTTCATTATAGAGACTAGAAGATCCACCTCCTCTAATGGACTTCATGATATATGCTTAAGATGTGGAACATGACAGGAAGTTCTTAAAGGAGCACTAAACCTAAAGTGTCCATCTTGTACAACTAAAAGATTGTATGCAAAGAGCTGCTAATATCCTTATGTATCCGATGTGTTTAGAGGTGTCTGGATGATAATGGGGCGACCTCCTCGATAATCCCACTGAAGACTCGATATGTCCGCAGCCTATGGAGATTGCATTAAGCTACACACTGAATAGGTATACATGTTAGGCTTAGGTGAGCTGCTATGCAGATACAGATGTGTATATTGAATGTCATATCGGCACCAGTCAGTGACGGGATTTAGATTTGTACTGGATGGTTACGTTTTTTTATATGGCCATGGTCTCCACCATGTGGCTATAGAACCATTGTATACGTTATCTACTTGTGTGATGCATCTACGGGTAGTATACTGCAATGTGATACGGCAACACAGCCCCGAGTGCTACCTGCGTCCCTCCATTACTGACCTAAGGACATGGGGGAAGTCACAAGCAGACTTTAATCTTTCACTTAGGATCCCATTCTATTTTTCATGCAATGTTATTTTTATAGAATCAAGGGACAATATATTGCAAGTTGTTTAAATGTGTGGTTTTTGGGGTTTTTTCAAATAAAGATAGTGTTTTAGGCATTTTATGAGCTAGTGACTTGTATCATATGAGGAAAATTTTGGGGATATCAAATACAATTTTGGAATTCAATTTTTCTCATGATAGAGAATTTTTTATTACTTTAATTGCAGAGGAGTATTTTTTATTCATTTATTTATTTTTTCTTGTTAGGATGCGAGTTGGTCTCATCCAGCTGAATCTCTAGTTAAAGGGTTATTCCCATCATGACGGAGATGGGAATGGAATATCCCTGTCTCTGACTATCCTAGGTCAGGAGTTATGGAAACCTTATAGAACAGTTTTGGCTGTCATAGCTTCTGATCTGTGACCTTTCGACCATAATGCATATTCCCATCTTTGCCATGTTTACCAGTGATGATTTAAGTTTTTGGTCTTTGTTGGCTTAAAGGAACGTTCTGAAGTGGGCCTATACTTTTTGCTGAAGGTTCCAGGGTTGTAACTTAAGGGAATGTAGTTGAACCCAGTCCAGGAGCCTTGGGAAGCCAATTGTGTCATCTCTTATTATGGGGACCCCAGTACTAAGAACAATGTGTTTATAGTAGGGGCGGTCTGGTACAGATTTTTCACTGAGGCCCAGGAACTTCAATTTACTCCTTTGAAAGGGACCCCTAGGATTCACATGTCGCTTTGCTATTCTATGGTTAACTATACTATTAAGTATTAGGCATGTACAGTGTTGGCCAAAAGTATTGGCACCCCTGCAATTCTGTCAGATAATACTCATTTTCTTCCAGAAAATGATTGCAAGCACAATTTGGTATTATCTTCATTTAATTTGTCTTCAATGGAAAACCACAAAAAGAATTGTCAAAAAGCCAAATTGGATATAATTCCACACCAAATATAAAAAAGGAAGTGGACAAAAGTATTGGCACTGTTTGAAAAATCATGTGATGCTTCTCTAATTTGTGTAATTAACAGCACCTGTTACTTACCTGAGGCACCTAACAGGTGGTGGCAATAACTAAATCACACTTGCAGCCAGTTGAAATGGATTGAAGTTGACTCAACCTCTATCCTGTGTCTTTGTGTGTACCACACTGAGCATGGAGAAAAGAAAGAAGACCAAAGAACTATCTGAGGACTTGAGAAGCAAAATTGTGAGGAAGCATGAGCAATCTGAAGGCTACAAGTCCATCTCCAAAGTCCTGAATGTTCCTGTGTCTACCGTGCGCAGTGTCATCAAGAAAGACCCTGGGACTCCCTCAGAGGTCATGGGTCTTCCAGCAGGAAAATGACCCAAAACACACTTCAAAAAGCACTAGAAAATGGTTTGAGAGAAAGCCCTGGAGACTTGTAAAGTGGCCGGCAATGAGTCCAGACCTGAATCCCATAGAACACCTGTGGGGGAGAGATCTCTTGATGGCAGTTTGGAGAAGGCCCCCTTCACATCTCAGGGACCTGGAGCAGTTTCCCAAAGAAGAATGGTCTAAAATTCCAGCAGAGCCTTGTAAGAAACTCCAAGTATTAGGCTGAGGGTGCTTTTGTTCGGCCCATTCTTGGAGTTTTGTGTAAAATGACTTTCTTTTTTTTTTCATTCTCTTTTGTGTTTTTCATTGCAAGCAAAATAAATAAAGATATTAATACCAAAGAGTTTGTGCTTGCAATCATTTTCTGGAAGACAATGAGTATTCTGACAGAACTGCAGGGGTGCCAATACATTTGGCCAACACTATAGAATTTAACATCTGTCAGCTAAGGTTCAGGATGTATAAACCTTTAGATGATCAGGGGTTTTGGCCAACATACATGTCATGTGTATGGTCTCCATCTATGTTATTTCCTTGACAATATGAGATCATGATCTTGACCAGCATCTAGGCTTACCTATGCAGAGATTTGGGGCCAACCTGCCGTTCAGCATTGTTTCTTTCTTCTGTATAACACAGTATTGCTTCCCTTTATTCTGTAGGTTATATTTCATCTATCCCAAACAAACTTGTTTCCCACTATTCTGCAAACTTTTCAACTGTATGTTCACAAGTCCTGTGTTTCCATTGTGTACTGTCATATTAGCCTATGTTTTCTTTTTCGTATGTATATTTTTATTAGATGGAGTGTGAAAACTTCATTTTGAGTAAAAGTGAAATGAAAAGTTGTCTCTAGTTGTATTTTCTTCTTCCTGGTGATGATGGAATGAATGACATTGCTCGTGATTAAAAATGCACAGTGGTCCTATGTAAAAATGGGGGGAAAATGAGTGAAGCATACACGATGGTTTGTGATATAATGATGGCACAATGCATTCAACATCACCCAGTGGGTGCAACTATAAAAATGTAATGCACCATGAATGTGACACAAAGCGGCTGTCCAGGTTGTCCTACAGTTCCCATTCAGAAGAAGCATCATGGCCACGAGCAGTAATCTCAAGCTCACTCTTGGATCACATTAGTTTACTAGATCCATGGTGTAGTCCTAGTCCTACAGCTGTAATTTGGGTACTATAATATGGATATTGAATGTGGCCCACACATTATAGCCAGTTATTGGTACTCCTTGTGCATCTGCTGTTGGGCATCGCACAGGTAGTGTGCCCTGAGAAAGCATATTTAAATATCCATACTCAACAAGGAGAACAAAGACCTAAGAGCTTCTTCAAACACGTGCGAGACAACCAGGAGCGCATTTTATACTGAGGACGACAAAAAGAGTGTGTGTGTAATGGGAAGAGAGTATAAACCTGTCTCTGCAGGGAGGTGGGATTCACCACAGTGAAGGGTGAAATCACGAGTAGGATGTAATCGGATGTAACAGAGGGGTAGGAGGAAAGCCTGATTTCCTTATTGCTGCAAAGCTAATACACCGGCTCTGTAGACAGCAGTTTGGGTATTAGGCTTTCCCCAACTACTGTCATTAAACTGGAATTGGGACTCCTCAGTGAAAAACCCTGCTAAAGGATCGCACAATGTCATTCCACCCCCCTCCACTCCACACTTTGGGGATGTTCCGGCAGCGACTCAGCTGCAGAGAGTCTCCTCGTCAAGGAGGCTTAAGAAGCCAGCTCCAGCAGCAACGCTTTGGTAGAGCTTGGCTAGAGAGCTGACAGAGAGGTCATATTTTTGGAGCTGTGTCCTGAATGATTCTACTGGCTTTTTGATTTCTGTGACTCTAGGTGAGGTAACCTAGTTAGAGCCTAGCCGGGCAGGGATTTATTTTTGTATTGTTTCCTTTTGTTGCTGCACTACCTTTTTGAGTGAAAATAAAATCTACCTTTTGTTTTGGACTAAAGCAACTGGACTTTTGTGTCTATGCCACCCCACCTAGCAACCCCAGACCGAAGCTGCAGCAACGGCTGACACACAGGAGCCGATGCAGGAGCTGCAGGTCTGGCTCCTCTCAGCGCTCTCAGGACGCGTTCTCTCCCTCCCCCTCGCTTTTTCTGGCTGTCCTCTGCCCACCAATGAGAGGGCTGAGGAGAGCCCAGGAGGCGGGGCTTATCCCTATACAGAAAATGGACCCCTGCCGAGCTCCTGCCTTCCTGCACACAAGAGAAGAAGCTCCAGGAAAGTGAAACTAAAAAAACAAAACACAGGTACACAGCAGGGGCGTAACTACCGTGGTAGCTGCTGCCACAGGCCCCGGGCTATTAGGGGGCCTGGTGACAGCTGCTACCACTGCGTTTTTTTTTTAAATAGTCCGTTACGGGCCCCATTCACTTGCTGATCCTGGCTGGGCCGGGATCGGCAAGTGACACCGCGGGCCCCACAAACACTATCATTATACTCGGGGGTCTTTGCAGACCCCCGAGTATAATGATCAGCGGACCGGGAGACGTAAGGAATATAACAAACAGTGTTACTTACCTCTCCACGATCCTGCCTCCGGCCTCCCTCATTCGTGTCTGACGTCACATGACCCGGGTCTGCTTCCCGGGTCATGTGACGTCCGACGTCATTAATGCAGGACAAGAGCGGCAGCCGACAGCCTAGGAGCCGGGCACAGGTAAGCAACTGTTTTTTTTTTTAAATGTTTTTATTCCCCCGGGTCTCCGATTATTATACTCTGGGGTCTGAAAAGACCCCAGAGTATAATAATTGTTTATGGATGTCCACAGTGGGACATAATACTGTGTGCAGGGGCCACTATTGGGGTTAATACTGTGTGCAGGGGCCACTATTGGGGTTAATTCTGTGTGCAGCGGCCACTATTGGGGTTAATACTGTGTGCAGGGGCCACTATTGGGGTTAATTCTGTGTGCAGGGGCCACTATTGGGGTTAATTCTGTGTGCAGGGGCCACTATTGGGGTTAATTCTGTGTGCAGGAGACACTTGGGGTTAATACTGTGTGCAGGGGGCACTTGGGGTTAATACTGTGTGCAGGAGTCACTATTGGGGTTAATTCTGTGTGCAGGGGACACTATTGGGGTTAATACTGTGTGCAGGTGACGCTATTGGGGTTAATACTGTGTGCAGGGGACACTAATGGACATAATAGAGTTCTGAGGAGGGGGTCGGTTGAGGTCTAAGGCGTCGGTTTTGGGGGGGGGGGGCATGTCAAAAGTTCGCCACGGGGCCCCGCCATTCCTAGTTACGCCACTGGTACACAGGACATACTGGAGTTACTATGCTTATTAATATCAGGCATTGGGGTGATTAATTTTGTTTTAGTAACTCCATGTGCCTCATATTAATAGCAATTAACCCCATCATGTCCCTCATATTAACCCCTGTGTGCCTCACCATAAGAGTTACTAATATGTGAGACATATGGGGTAATAATAATGAATATACTCTATTATTACCTCCATGTCTCTCACATATCAGTAACTTTTATGTGAGGTACACAAGGGTTAATGTGAGGGACATGATGGGGTTAACTGCTATTAATATGAGGCACATGGAGTTACTAAATTGTAATGCACATGACCAGACTTTTTATCCACAATTGTCCTGGTATAGTGGTCAGCGGGTGACGTGACAGTGTTTAGTCCTGTAGGGGCCACTATGGGACATAATACTGTGTGCAGGGGCCCAGTGGCGGATCCAGGGTTTGAGGGGCCCCGCCCACTTTTATGTTGACTCCGCCCATTCTCATTCATTTGTCATGTGATTCCACACAGTATAATCCTCCTACAATCACCCGTAAATTATATGTTCCCCCTCCATCTCTCCCCATTTTCATATACACCCTTCATCTACCCCTAGTTTCATGTCCCCCCCTCTATCTCTGTCCCCAGTTTCATGCCATTCTCCCCCTTTATCTGCCCACAGTTTCATGTCCCCCCCCCCCGTTTCTGCCCCAGTGTCATGCCGTTCTCCCCCCTTCATCTGCCCCAATGTCATGCCATTCTCCCCCCCCTTCATCTGCCCCAGTGTCATGCCGTTCTCCCCCCTTCATCTGCCCCAATGTCATGCCATTCTCCCCCCCCTTCATCTGCCCCAGTGTCATGCCGTTCTCCCCCCCTCCATCTGCCCCAGTGTCATGCCGTTCTCCCCCCCTCCATCTGCCCCAGTGTCATGCCGTTCTCCCCCCCCCTCCATCTGCCCCAGTGTCATGCCGTTCTCCCCCCCTCCATCTGCCCCAGTGTCATGCCGTTCTCCCCCCCTCCATCTGCCCCAGTGTCATGCCGTTCTCCCCCCCTTCATCTGCCCCAGTGTCATGCCGTTCTCCCCCCCTCCATCTGCCCCAGTGTCATGCCGTTCTCCCCCCCCCTCCATCTGCCCCAGTGTCATGCCGTTCTCCCCCCTCCATCTGCCCCAGTGTCATGCCGTTCTCCCCCCCTCCATCTGCCCCAGTGTCATGCCGTTCTCCCCCCCCTCCATCTGCCCCAGTGTCATGCCGTTCTCCCCCCCCTCCATCTGCCCCAGTGTCATGCCATTCTCCCCCCCTCCATCTGCCCCAGTGTCATGCCGTTCTCCCCCCTCCCTCCCTCCATCTGCCCCAGTGTCATGCCGTTCCCCCCCTCCCCTTCATTTGCCCCCCCCCCCCCCAGTTTCATTGGGCCCCCTTCATTATGTTCCACCTTAATATTTAATACAAAACAAACACTTACACTCACCTTCCATCACTCACCTTCCATCGTTCCCCCGACGCTTCTCTCTCTCACTCCAGTGCAGTCACATACGCGATGCAGGAGCTGTGACCTCAGCTCCTGCTTAGCTCCGGCCCGGCTTGCGTGTGTAAGCGTGATGTGATGACGTCATCGCGCCTACACACGCAAGCCGGGCCGGAGCTTTAAAGCAGGAGCTGATCTCACAGCTCCTGCATCGCGTATGTATTCCAGCTCATCGGCGGACGGACGCCGATGAGCTGAAATCGTGACAGGCAAGTGCTGGGGGGCCCCCAGAGGCTCTGTGGGCCCCGGCACTTGCTCAACTATGCCGACTCCAAGGCTGACCAGGACCATTTTGTTAGGGCCGGGCCGCGGGGCCCCGGGCGGTTGCCTGGCTCGCCCGGCCCTGGATCCGCCCCTGCAGGGGCCACTATGGGGGATAATACTCTGTGGAGGGGCCACTGACGGACATAATAGTATGTGCAGGGGCCACTATGGGGCATAATACTGTGTGCAGGGGTCACTATGGGACATAATACTGTGTGCAGGGGCCACTGTGGGACATAATACTGTGTGCAGGGGCCACTATGGGGCATAATACTGTGAAGGGGGCCACTATGGGGCATAATACTGTGTGCAGGGGCCACTGTGGGACATAATACTGTGTGCAGGGGCCACTTTGGGACATAATACTGTGTGCAGGGGCCACTATGGGGCATAATACTGTGTGAAGGGGGCCACTATGGGGGATAATACTGTGTGCAGGGGCCACTATGGGGGATAATACTGTGTGCAGGGGCCACTGTGGGACATTATACTGTGTGCAGGGGCCACTATGGGACATAATACTGTGTGCAGGGGCCACTATGGGCTTAATACTGTGTGCAGGGGCCACTATGGGGCATAATACTGTGTGCTGGGGCCACTATTGGGGCATAATAGAGCGTGCAGGGGCCACTATTGGGGCATAATAGAGCGTGCAGGAATGTCAAAAGGTTGCCACCGGGCCCCGCCATTCCTAGTTAGTTACGCCACTGATCTTAAGGCTAGATTATCCATATATAAAGGAACCCTTTAATAGCCCTTTAAAAGCCATAAATGTTAGATCAGTGGGGATCTGACTGTTTGGACTCCTGCAGATCAGCTGTTTCCCAGCACACACCGCTTTCTTTCTATGCTGGGTGCTGTGCTCCTCACTCAGCAAATTCTCGATAACTGCTGTTGTGGGTATTATAACTGTATCCATTTCAAGTCTGTGGGATGTTGCTGCAGCACCAATAACCTCCACTGTGGCGAACATGTTGTAAGGATGGGCTAGGGGACCCTGGGCAAAGATTTCAATGTGGCCCACAAGACTTTGTTTATGCCACTGGATGGAATTGCATAGTCCACCCATGGGGACCAAACTTGTAAGAGTTTTTTTTGTTTCTGTCAGAGATATTAGGGGTGGGCTTTTTCCCAGCTAGGCAATAAAGAAAACTCTAGGGCAGGACCACCCTCTAGAGCAGGGTTAGGGAACCTTTGGCTCTCCAGAGTTACATAGGTAGCAGAGTGTTGGCTTTTATAGCTGTAAAATGGGGCCTCACTATATCGTAACATGTTCCTATAGAGTATGATGGTCAGATGTCCACCTACTGTGGCCCATACAACATTGTACCTCCTAAAGATAGAAATCCACAGTCCTACCCCATCTGTTATATAAAACTGCTTTAATGCTAAGCCCCTACTTTGTTCTCACTTTAGTAAAATACAGGCAAAGACAGATGCCGGCCAGACGTGGCCCTGCTCAAGAGGCATCAAACAACTTATGTACATTTGGATTAAAAGTAGATTTTCTGCAATGTCACTAATCGGCACCACAACAGCATATAAGTAGTTTAGAAGTGATTTTGGTGGTATTTGACTCCCTTTAATGCAAAGCTTCTTTGCCCTAGTGCAAAATCCATACGGAGTACCATGTGCCATAAGAAAAGGTTTTTTTTTTTTTTTGGGGGGGGGGGTTTGTACGAAGAGCCTTTGGACATGTGTATGACTCTACCTATAGCTGTTTGCCCCTTTTCTACATGTCCCGTACCCTTGGTTCATATCTGCGCTTGGTAATCCGTTCAGGGAGTTCACGTGGAGACACCCTGAACGGAATACCGAATGCCTTTGCAAGTAGTGTGCAGTGAAAGCACACGGACCCGATAGACTATAGCTGTTCGCATGGGTCATGGTCCCCATGCGTACTCTCCTGAACAGATTACCGACGCAGATGTGAACGACACCTTATACTCAGGACACTCTGCTCTAATTACTGTATAAAAGTGCTAATTAGGCATCAGGCGACTTGAGTTTCAAAACTATATGAAGGTTGCCATCTAGTGTTCATCTGTAAGTATTACATCACATGAATGTGTCCTTTGTCTAATCTCAGTTATATAAAGTTGACATAGTCTAAGATTTAAAGCAAATCTGGCATCCGGATTGGTGTCTCTAAACCCAGCAGCGGGGTTTAGGTCCTCTCACCTCATACCTAGTGACCACAGCCCCACCAGTCTGCGTGTGGCAGAAACTGAATGTTTTATTTTTTTATTTATTTTTATGTAGATTGTGAGCCCCACATAGGGCTCACAATGTACATTTTCCCCTACCAGTATGTCTTTGTAATATGGGATGGAAATCCATGCAAACACGGAGAGAACATACAAACTCCTTGCAGAACCTTGACAGGATTTGAACACCAGGACTCCAGCGCTGCAAGGCTGCAGTGCTAACCACTGAGCCACCGTGTGGAAACCTGTCAGACCGTGTCCAGCCGTGAGCGCCGGTGAGCGTTTTGTGCTCTCCACGGCAAAGTCCTTGACAGTTGTATTGCAGTCTATGGGACTTGCAATCAAATGAAAAAGTTTTTTTCCCTATTTTCCTCCTCTAAAACCATAGTGCGTCTTATGGTCCGGTGCGTCTTATAGTCCGAAAAATACGGTATGTATATACACAGAAGGCATAGCAGTAATGCTCTTGGTGCCAGCAAAATGCTGTTGCTATTTTTGTGTTTACGCAAGTATGGACCTGTATTAATGCGCTTGTAGTGAGATAGTAAGCTTAAGCGGCGTTCACACTGCCGCTTCTGTCCGCCCCGGGGTGTTCGTGGTAAACCCCGGTGAAACCAGACAGCAGACGACTTGCAAGCGGTTGGCTTTAAAACCCATTCATTTGAATGGGTTTTCAAAGGTGACCACCCATGAGTGTTTTCAGCCTCTCCGCCTGGTGTCCATTTTTTTTTTTCTGTGGGCTCAAAATCTTACATGGAGGCTGAAGTTTGACACTAGGCCCTTTCTTGGACCAAATGTGCACCACAAGCTCTGATCCGCGCCATCTTTGCCACATTGTGTGGTTATTGTGTGAGTTATAATGGAAATCTACAACAATTCCTTACTGCCGCAGGCTGCAGCATATTGTATATGATACTCCAGTCTTAATAAATTTGCCCGACTGTGTAAGGCAAACATGAACTAAGTAGAGATGAGCGAGTACTGTTCGGATCAGCCGATCCGAACAGCACGCTCCATAGAAATGAATGGATGCACCTGGTACTTCCGCTTTGACGGCGGCAGGCCGCTTAACCCCCCGCGTGCCGTCTATGTCCATTCATTTCTATGCGAGCGTGCTGTTCGGATCGGCTGATCCGAATAGTACTCGCTCATCTCTAGAACTAAGCTAACTGGGTCTGATAATCCCATTTATGGTACAATAGCGACTGTCTAAGTAATACAAAACACAAAAATCCATAAGAGCATTGACATCCACTGCAGATAGATGAGTTTATTTCACAAACAGAGAATGTAAATGAAACAGAACTGGGGCGTGTTATGTTACTGTTGGCTGGATGTGCACATTGATATGATGATGTATAAGTTATGGATGAACCAAAGCCAACTTTTTGACAATTGCCATTGATCTAAAGCCTTCCATTAATATTCTGTCCTTTTACTCATCCATCCGTGTTCTTTAATACTGCACATAGACAAATAGAACAATACAAATAATGGGACATTGTCCTTCTCGGAGAAGCGCTAGATTCCCCAGAAAGGACAACGCCAAGTGAAATAATGACATAATATTCATGAAATAAAAGTGCAATAAGGAATTCCACCAATAAGCAAGGAGTGCACAGCTGAAAGGGAAGCGTCACCTGCTTTATGAACTGCGTATATATTCACATATATTCCTAGACAAGCTGGAAGAAACATGGATTTCTGCACAGAACTGAAATGCTTCTGAGTTCCTGGAAAGTTCTTTGCTCATATTAGGACTCTGAAATTTCCATTTCCGTCTTTTGCGCGACGTCAATCGTCGCTTTGTGCCATTTTTTATAAAGAGTGAAATGAGTCTTTGTATTAAAGTTTTTGCTTTTCTTTCCATATCTTGATGAAATATCGGGGCTGTTAGTCCTATGCTGGTTACCCCGAGTCAAGTTTGTATGAAAACATCTGTATCTTGTATTCGGAAAAAAAACATTCTTTTGTGTGAAGTTAAAAATGAAGCTCCATCTCCGCAGCTGAGTTACTGAAAGCAAATGCAATATTGTGTGTGGCTTCATGGAGGGCGCCATGATCAGTCTCCAGGCGCCCTAGTGCAACTTTGTGTCTTGTTGTTGGTTGCAATAGTAGAAATGAGGAACAGAGACACTGAAGATCGGATAGGCATGTTCCTTAACATTGCTTCCACTATGCATCACTCTCCTTCTACTGGGCTGTAGTTTGTACCACGTGGGCTCATGTAATATGGGTGCCATAAAAGTTTATAGGGCTATACCGTACCTTCATATCACTAACCCGTTTTTCCGACATTCTACGATCCATCAAGTACCACATTATGGAAAATACCTCTATAAAAATGCCATATGAAGATGACATATAGCGGCACGCTTAGTGCAAACAACCTAGAAGGACTGCGAATGGAACATGGAACACTTCTTTCTTTTTGTACAGGTAGTGTTTCTCAAGTCTATATAGTAAGTGATATGGATATTATAGAAAGATGAATATATGAAATTCGTGCTATTGAAAATCTGCTTTCACTAACTCAGCTCAGCTATGTACAAAAGTGCCTCCTTATGACTCTGACAAAATAATTGTCACATTTAGCAGTTGCTGCGTTGTGGAGGTATTTTGCCCTTAAGGGTAGGTATTAGAGATGAGCAAACACTGTACGGATCAGCCGTTCCGAACAGCACGCTCCCATAGAAATGAATGGAAGCACCTGGCACGTACACTTTGCCGGCGGCCGGTCGCCATGCCAGGTGCTTCCATTCATTTCTATGGGAGCGTGCTGTTCGGAACGGCTGATCCGAACAGTGTTCGCTCATCTCTAGTAGGTATACAATGCCATAGAGAGAAACACTGGCACATGGATTACCTCCATAGTAAGAACCAAAGACGCTGCTGTCTTAGGGAAGGTGCTCACTGGCATGCTGGGTTATTCTATGCTAGCCGTTCCAGTGTTTTACACTGTCCTCTATGGAGGAAGGAAGACATAAATACCGCACCCATATATCACGGTCATTTATGCCGTCCAATATTGGTAAATAGCTTTGGCCACTTACTTTGGTGTCGTGATACAATAATAGTATATTAAATACTAAAAAGGTAAAATGTAACATTTACACATAAATTAAGTTCTTTGGTGGTATCTAACGTCTGTCTGAACATTCTTTAGTTTTAGCTGATTTATTTTTTGACGTATTTACTAAGCTTATGCTTTTGTGCAATTTAATATACAGTATATTCCAGTCTATCCATGAGCAGGACATTGCTGGACAACAATACCCTAAAACGCATACTGTCCATCTTCTCTATAATAGAAGAGTGTAGCTCTTATCTGAGATCTTTCATTCTGCATCTGTGAGATATAAATAGTCGGGGTAAGTTCTCCTATATTCAGTATAGTCTATGGAGACGTTACTTTAAACAATTGCAACATGCTTAGATCCAGATCCATTGATGTAAGATGGCACCACAGAGTCCATCTCCATGTACGAGGAATAAACACTGGTGAGATGGATGTCACCCAATCCCATGTGTGAGTTTCTGCTGGGGGAGTTGATGCCATTGCTGCTGCAGTTTCCGTTGTGCATGAAGTAATGTGGTGGCGGTGGAGTTGGCGAGGAAGATATGAGATTTATGGGATCCAGTGCCAGACTGTCATCCTTAAGTTCCTCCCATAGGTTTCCTGTCAATTGAAATACAGAGAACAATGTTATGTACACAGAAAAGTAGATGGATTTTAATGTTTCGCAAATACTATGAAAGTGTGAAAAATGTGCATAAGGCTGTGTTCACACTACTGTTTTTACAGTCCATTGTTGTCATAGGGTGGCAGTCATAGACATGGACAGAAGTAAACTAACAGACACTTCCATCTTAGTTATGCATCGTTCACACTTTCCGCTGGGTTTCCGTCTTCAGCTCCAGTGAAACTGGATAGGGGACGGAAATCCGGTGGTCAGCTTAAAGGGGCTCTACCACTGGGAAAAGTTATTTTTAACTAATCACACCTTTGCATAGCCTTTAGAAAGTCTATTCCACACCTACCTTTAGTATGTAGATTGCCTCAGTGGTTTCTGAATAAGTCAGTTTTTATTCATATGCTAATTAGACTGGTGCACGATACATCGTGCACTCCTCTCCTATTGTTTCGTATGGGAGACTGCTGCTTCTGATGATGATGACTCAGCTTCCTGTTTGCACACACACACACACACATAGGAGATAATAGCAGGGACCAGTGCTGCTGGGAACTTCTTGTGCTGGCTGGAACCTCATTAGCATATGAATAAAAACGGACTTATTCAGAGACCACTGAGGCAATCTACATACTAAAGGTAGGTGTGGAATAGACTTTCTAAAACCTATGCAAGGATGTGATGACTTAAAAATGACTTTTCCCAATGATAGAGCCCCTTTACAAACCCATTCACTTGAATGGGTTTGTAAAGGTAACCGCCGGTGTCCGCCTGCGGCTTGTCTGTGGAGAAACCATGTTTTTTTAAGCCAGACTCAAAGTCGGACATGCAGGACTTTGTGTCTGGCTATATAAAATTGTTTCCCCGCGGACAAGCCGCAAGCGGACACCGGCGGTTACCTTTACAAACCCATTCAAGTGAATGAGTTTTAAAGCCGACTGCCGGGTTTCTGTTCCCTGTCCAGTTTCGCTGGGGCTGAAGACGGAAATCAGAAAGCACAAACCAGAGATCGGGCGCAAGTGTGAACGACCCCTTACTTAATTTTGTAACAGAAGAAAAAGTCTTGCTTGCACAACTTTTTCTTCCTTTAGAAAAGTTAAAAAAAAATATAACAAAATAAAGTTTCTATCTTGGTTTTTTTTTTTTTTTTTTTTAACTTTAGGACATCCAATTTAACATCCATTGCTCTCATGCTGAGATGGATGAGAGCAACAGACATTGAATAACAATATTGTGAATCATCTCTTCATAGTGAAAGTCATATAAAATTACTATTACTATCATTTGTCTCTATAGGTGATCTACTGTATGGAAATTGAAGGTTTACATGAATTGCCCTTTCATTAAACAGTTGCACGCTGGGCTATTTTTGGCAAAATATATATATATATATATATATATATATATATATATATATATATATATATATATGTGTGTGTTTCCCCAATATGTTGTAGATTTCCAGTATTCATATTACAACGTACCTTGAAGTTCAAAGTCTGTAAGAGACGGATTGAGAGCATCTATGTCATTGCTCAGCTCGCCCTCGATCAGCTGGTCTTGCATGGTTCTGGTAGGGGAATGCTCCGTTAACATCTTCATGTTATGGAGAGGAGGGGTGTGGGCAGGAATAGGAGAGTCCTGGGGGTTAATGGGTTGGGTAGTCAGTTCATTTTGATTCTCTGGTGGAGAAAAATGATTTTGTGGCATTGGATGAGGCTGTTGTATCATGGCTGGGGAGATCTGTGGGTACCCATGAGGGAGTGAAGAATAACTTGGCGGTGGCTTTTTGACATGTAAAGATTCGGAAACATCATGCATTGGTTGTAGTGCCACAGGCATGGCAGAGGAAAGGTTCTGCTCATTCTGGATAGACAAGTGCATGGTGGAGGATGTGTTCATGATACTGGACGGGTTACAAGCCAGGAGCGAGGATCGTAGTTTTTCTGTTCTCTCTCCTATCAGCTTGTCAAGATCCTCTAAGAAAAACAAAAAAACAAACAAACATATGGTGCAATGTTAGTCCCGTGTGTGTTAGGGAACCTCATCCATTGATAAGCCTCAGTGGTGACCTCTTCACAAAAGGCATATGACTGCTGTGAAGAGTTCACCACTGAGACCTGTGATTTGCTGCAGCAAAAACAACATGGGATCTGTATACTGGCAAAATGAGCTGCCATTGCTGGAGACAAGGACCCAGGAAGAGGTGACTTCTTTTTTGTTATGTTTATGACCCCACTAGCAGCAATATATATAATAAATTGTAGTATAAAATATAATAAAAATAAACCGGACCCTTAAATATGTTGGGAGCAGCAAGTGCAATCCTAGGCATTGGTTGTTGGCTATAGCCACAACCCATAGGAATAAACCTTTGATGTACATCTAAATACTAGTCAACTATTCTTTTTTATCTTTCTATTACTGTTCACTTTCTGAAACTCAATATATCTATGGTATACGTATTCATAGGGATCGGGCCCGCAGGCACGTCATGAGTAATATATGTAGATTGTAGATCTAGGCATAAACAAGCACACACCTGTTGTCGAACACTCAGATACTAATAGTCAAGTAATGCGATTCAACACATATGTTGGAAGACATAAACGCCCTTTAGAAAGTACACATCCACAATGCAAAAAATTATCTTTAGGCTGATGCCCCACGTTTCGGAAACAAAGCTTTCGTTGTTGCAGATTTTGCTGCGTTTTCTTGAGGCAAAACCAGGATTGTATTGAGCAGAAGGTAGAAGTATAAGAACTCCCTATGTAATGTCTACTCTCTCAGAATGTCTGCATGACTCCTGGAAGAGTCGGCTCTTCCCCCCCAGTGACCCCAGGCTCCCCTACCTGGCTTTGCCATGCTTTTCCTCACGGTCACCGGGTCTTTCCGTTTCCATTTCTGTAGTTCTTCCTGCATCTTATCAATCTTGGCTGGGTTCAGAGCCCACAAACATCCTTTCCGGGATGAACTTCCAGATTTATTCTCAACTTTCTCGAAACACTTGTTTAGGGACAGGTTGTGGCGCACTGAATTCTTCCACCCATCTGGAGCCGTCTAAGAAATACAAGATTTTCCTGTCATGTGTTTGTTGATTTTACAACTCTCTGCGCCCAAAAAGAAAACATCATATACCAAGAAAGAAAAAATCTTATTGTACCATATGCATTATAATATCCAGGGATAATATGTATATAGGTTATCTGCACCAGGTATTTGTCAGGAAGAAATCACTGGATAGAAAAGAGTAGTAAGCGCGACACTTTAGTCAGGCCATTTCCATTGGACACCCAACAGAAGTCATTATAGTCAATGGAGTCCCTTGGGCACCGTTGGGGTCCATTGTTGCCCATTTTTCCAATCATGTGGTCTTCCGATGGACCAGAAGAATGGAAATCAAAATACAGATGTCAGCATAGCTTAACCCGCCGCGTGTCGGCTACGTCCATTCATTTCTATGGGAGCGTGCTATTCGAAACGGTTGTTTCGAATAGTGTTCGCTCATCTGTACAAGAACTTTTTAACCTTTTACGCTGTTTTTTTTTCCCTGAGAATTTAGTAAAAGATGTGTTTTGTTGCAAAATGTCATTAGAAATTAAGAATTTAGGTCTTAGGATTTACGTAAAAATATCCACGTCAGAGTCTTAAAGGCTTCCACAAGAACCATGACTAAAGTATGGAAAACAGCTTAGCTGCTAATTTCTTGTAGGTAGACAATTACATTAAGAAAAGCTCTAATACCCTACATAATATGTACAGAGCCCGGGCAGGATCCACTTTCTACTCTCCCAGCCCGTAAATGAAGTTGTGTCAGTCAGACAACTGTCATATGCCATGCATCACTTTTATAGTTGTGTCTGTGTCTCCGTTCCTAATAACAGCCATATTCAGCCTTCTATCAAGTGGTTTCCACCCCAGATAATTGCTGAGGAATTTTCATTCCCGTTAATGGATTCTAAATACTGGGAGGGGTTTGGAATTGCAGTCATAAAATATGAAGCCCCCCCACTATATTTATGGTGGAGCCTACAATCCCCACCATGTCAGGTATATAAAGGGGTTTCTGATTTAGGTATTGTGGGGGTGCTCCCTGTTCATGTAAGGATAGTTTCTCCCACAGGAGGACCCAGAAAGCCATTACACAGACTGCCCATTGATTTGAATGAGAATTGTGTAATGCTTAATATCCCCCGTGGAGGCGCTGCAGGAATAATGAATACACTGGGAGTCCTAGAAAATGGCAATCGATGGGAAACCCTTATATAAAAAAAAAAAAAAGGGGCAGTGTCGATAACTTCAATTTATTCTAAGATATTTGTAATACTAAATAGCATTTTGTGTGTTTTCTCCCACCCCAAATATTTCCTTGGCCCTTATATACCAAGTCTACGTAGTTAGGTGACAATATATCCCCTGTTTTAGCAATGGAGTTTAAAGAGTTGGTCACAGAGCTTTCCTATATTCCAGAATATCAAATGTAACTAGTTGTCCTCTGCTATATCCTCTGTTCAAGTATTATGGCTGGCATTCAAAAGGTCCAACATCTTAAGAAGGACCTTTCACCACTTTCACAACTCCATACTCCAATTGGTTTTGCTCCATTGATTCTGGCATAGAATTTTTTCTGTAGCCCCTACTGATCCTGAGTAATCAGTGCTGTAAGTTTCAGCACCTAATATGCTAATCAAGCTGTCTACTGTCAGGTGGGTGGTCCAAGGTTGAAGCAGACAGAGAGAAACCACCCAGCTGACAGTAGAGAGCCTAATTAGCATATTGGATTCTGACAATAACAGCACCAATTGCTCAGGAATGGTGGGGGCTAGAGCTACATTTTTTACTTGTTTTGAATGGAAGCACCTGTGATGCCGGCCGCCGGCAGAGTCAGCGTCACAGGTGCTTCCATTCATTTCTATGGGAGCGTGCTGTTCGGATCGGCTGATCCGAACAGTGTTCACTCATCTCTAGTTATTAACATGTACAAATGTCATTATTAGACATTCCTAACAGGTAATGGTTAATGATATATGGAGAGGCCGTACTGGGACTGTCAGATCTTTATGGTGAGTGTCGTAAAAGTCTTGTATACAGAAGCATGACATGTTTGTATAGTTGTCAAGCTGGTCTGGATGGCTGATGGTTCTGTATTGGAGTTGCTATACAAACTAAACTTTATTCTAAGGAACAAATTATAGGGTAACGTATGGATGGGATGTACTAGTCGTGATGATCTTACCTTGAAATAAGGAAAGTGCTCAGTCATAAAATTGTAGATCTCGCTTACAGGAAGGCTGCCGGTTTTACTGTTCTTAAGAGCCATAAATATCAGGATGCTTTGGAAGAAATACAAATGGATGTGTCAGCGGCAATGATCTCGTGTATACAGAACAACCTGAATTATAGAAGACCCGTCTGTTTATTAAATCCTTCTATTCTCCATGAAATAACTAATTCATCAGCTCATTCCTCTGTTATTCCTCTTAGAAATGTATGAACAAATTGTCAACTAGGCGGTATCATTTCCCTTGCCACGTGGTCTGTCCCAGGACAGTCTGACACTGTTGGGTCTGATGGGAATGTTCTGTGCAGGGTCATGTCTCCAGCTGGCAACACCCAGTTGTCAATGTATTCATTAATATCTACGTGGAATAATGGAGGAAAAACACAATACACTAAGAAAAGAGGCTCCAGAACGGTGACACTAGGGGGAATGCAACTGTTTTATAAAATGGCCATGACAGATGTAATGAATGGTCCTCTTTAAAGAGATCCGAAATGTCCCCTCATTTATACTCTAGGTTTACAACTGTATTTGGGTTTCCACTCTTTGGATCCATTTTGGGAATCCTAATCCGCTTAAAAAGCTGTTACCTGCAGAAACCTACAGACCCCATAGATTACAATAGCGTCGCACATTCTCAAGTATTAGCATGTATGGTTAGTGGACGTATGGAGTCTGTTTTGTACAGATGTAACATGGCAGCATTAAATTCAATGTCAGTGACCTGGGGCTATTCACAAAATATAGGACATGTCCTGTTTTGGCCATTTACACAGATCCCTCCATATACGCAAATGCATGAGGGATCTGTGAAAACAGGTGCCCCTTGGGTGCAAGATGTCTGTGACAGATGGATGTTTTTCACAACCATTTTGCATCGTCTGATGTAGCCTCACGCTAGGTTCACACTAGCATTCGCCTCTCCGGTGTTCAGGTCCGCATGGGGACCTGAAAGATGGAGAGCCCACCTGTTAAAAAAGCCGTTACCCCATGGACCCCATTGTCTATAATGGGGTTCACCAGGTGTCTGCTGGTTTTATACCAAAACCAGCGGAAAGAAAAGTACTTTTTTTTTTATCGTAGATACATTGTAGCAATTCAACAATTGGTTGCAAAACAGTGCATGTGCATATTCTATAACAGAATGTTGTACCTGTAGGAGTAGATGGGTTTTGGGTATAGGGGTTGCTGAGATTCCATGCCAGCTTGTGGTGCAATCCTTTGGTAAGGGTAATGGGATGTGGAAATGTAGGTAACAGGATAGCTTCCTCCTGTGGAATACTAAATGAGAGATAAGGTCTGGTTAGCCCGGCGGTCACAGCAATATACAGAACTTGAAATGTAATTTTAACAATTTATACTGGATACTCATGTAGAGTATCGGCTCTATAGACTCTGTCCTCAAAATCATTGCAGTCTAATGAAGACTGGAAAAATCCTTCAAGACTGGATACATGCAGATCTGACAATCCATAGAGAAACCTCAAATAGTCTATATAGTTTCACATACTTCTGTAGTATGGCATTCAGCGCCGCACCTCCCATGAGGCGACCTTAGCGTCACTGTCTCGGCAGCCCGGCACAGGAAGCGAGCGGTGGATTGGGGAGGCCCTGCTCCAGCGGCCTCCCCTCACACTCAGGCAGAGAGCAGGTCCTCTCCCTGCCTGCTCTCTGCCTGCTAACACCGCTCCACCCTGCCCCCTTTGCTCCACCCCGCCCCCTCCTCCTGGGGGGGGAGCGGCTTTCTGTTGTCCGCCTTGGGTGGAAAAAAAGGTAGGTTCACCCCTGATGGCATCGGTTGTGATTATTGTAGCAGGCAGATTGTCACATCACAAAGTTATTAGAATAGATGATACAGAATTATATTATATATTCACTGAAAAAGAGTATATCAGATCCTATGTTTCCTGGGTATGTCCTTTGATCCTATATTGCAATTAAAACTGATAAATCCATTGCATAATAAAATGTTCTCTATGTAACACTATTCTGTGTCTAGCTGTAAGACAACTGGCTGCAGCAGGAGCCTCCCCCTCTGCCCTATCTACAATAAGCCACAAATATCATAAGGCCCCGCCCCTTCCCCTGAAGATCAGTAGCAAATTAATGCAAATGGTGGGGGGCAACTTTTTCCTCTGCTTACTTTTATGACTCTTTTCTTGGTTTAGTGTTCCTTTCAATGCCTAAACTGCGAACCAGAAAGGATATGGAAAGGTGTGGACATAGGGGATGAAGGCAAAGGATGGCCGGAGATTATTTTTTCTATATAACCGATGATTATTACAGTCAGGATATCAGACTTCAAAGTACAGGCATACTTGGCAGTTTTATTGAGGGTGGAAATAAGAGACCTATTAAATGTCTCTGCTAAGATTTCAGAGAGGTTTCGCACTCAGGTACTTTTCTTCGGTATTAAACTTCAGTTTATTGGATTTTATTAAGACATTTCAAAGTCAATTTTGTTCTATTATTGTACTCTTATGATATAAAAAGTTCCACCAGATCATGCACAGTCATATTACTAAAACTCAGTTATGTAACAGCAGGCATCTCTACAATAAGATTTTCTATATAGTTTTTATTCTATTTACTTTTGTTCAAAAGTTCCGCAAAGACAATTTGAAGATTCTTTTCTATTTCATGTGTTTTTTTCTTATTCCATACCATTCCACCCTAAGGGTATGTTCACACAGAGTTTTTTCAGGCTGATTTTTAGACAAACACCTCCCGTTCATTTCAATGGACGTCTGTTGTTTTTTCCCTCTAGATGATTTTTTTCAGCTAGGGGAATAAAAAAGCAACATGATCTATCTTTAAAAGGCTTCCGCCTTGAAAAAACCCATTGAATGAAAGGCGTAAAAAACGTGATGAATTTTTTGATGCATGATTGATGTGGTTTTTGCAAAAATGAAAAACGCAGCAAAAACTACATCACGTAAAAAAAATGTCAATTTTTTTTTCTTAATTCCTGAAGCAGATCATGTGACCAAAATTTGGAGCATGAGCAGAAGATGAATAAGATGAAGGAGAACAAGCATTTTGGCCTCCCTATCTGTCTTCTGTAAAGGTATTAAATATAGTGTCAAGGGATGGGGATGTCTTATTGCTTATTCCGTGCATGGAATGCACTGGCAAGATTTGGTTTTCCCTGTGTAGCCCCTTTAAACCCTCCCACTATGTATGATGTGGCATGGGACCAATGTTTCCGTACTTAATGGTGTCCTTAAATATTGATCTTTAGCTACATTGCATTGCGTAGCCATTGGAAGTTTAGAGGCTGTCATCATACCCCGACCCAAGAAACAATGAAGACTTCCCATCATCGGTCTCCTCAAATTTCCGGAATATATAAAGTTTTTCTCATTTCTAACAGATTCTCTATCTCAACATTTGCCATTAATTTATGCCATTTGCAATCTCAGCTATTATTCTATCCCAGCCATCGTGTCACTCTCCTCGTGGACATTATAGAAGGTGTTAATGATATCAGACAAGCTCCTAGACAGAGGAATCATTTGTATGTCCGCACTTAAGAAGATGACACCCATGGCCATTAATCACATGGATTGTACACCTGCAGATATGTGCACCTGGGTCCTTCTAAATGTATAGTGTTAAAATAGGAGCTTAAAATGGCCGGAAAGAGCAGATTATTCGTGCATACGTGTAAAATAGTCTACCGAACAAAAGGACCCATAGACGTTCATGGGTTTTAAAACAGGTGTAAAATTTTGAAGAAACGGCCATCACACTGAAGGTTTTCACTGTCATATGAGTAAGGCCTTAGCCTATCCAAGGGTGGTCATGATGAGGGACTACAAATTTGTACAGAAATTATACAGCAGCAATGGAGAAGGTTATCATTACTCTATCCTGGTCTACTGTCGTACCTGTTCGCTACCCCATATATACAGTATATATGTATGGCCATATAGAGCCCTACCATTAAGGTAAATTCACATCTGGCAGAAATTTCTACCACTCAAAATCAGTTCCATTCAACTTAATTGGATCTGCTATGGTGGCCAGCACATGGACTTCTGTAGGCCCCAACCAGATTAATAGGAACTTCAATGAAATTACTGCAACAAATTTGCTGTGTCCTAATTTTCACCAGAGAACCCCTTTAAACCTTGAGAGATTGCTCTAATTTTGGTAACTTCCAGTACCATCTTTAGCCCCTCTTTCTCCTTCTGTAACATATCTGGCTTCTGTTCCTTTCCTTTACGTCCTTGCCCTAAGGAAACACGTTTCAGGGCTTATAACTACTTAAAGGGGTTGTTGTGTCATCATAGTCAGTTATGGCCTGGGCACAGGATAGATTATTAAATTGTTGATCGGTGAGGGTCCAGCTTTTGGGACACCTACTAATCCCAAATATGAGGTCTCGGCACCCCCTTGTGAATAAAGCACAAGTAGTGTGGCCATTACCATTTTATTAAATCTCTGTGCGACCACTGGAGATTGCCAAGTCAACTTGCTTTGATGGCACAACCCCCTTGAAGGAAATCAGACTATTCACTATACAGATATGACTACTCGTACCTTAACTTGAATTTAGTAAATTTCTCATAAAACAAATTTTAAACAATATTGTAACATGCCAGCAAGGCCCCGGACAACCTGAAATTCACAGTTCAGCCACTAGATGGCCCTATATAGACATACACATGATAGATGTCTCATGATGGAGTATTGCAAAACCATATTATAAAAAAATCTACTTGTGTCGCACCACATACGGCATAGGTTACGCTCAGAGGAAACTTATCTTTATATCAAATAATGTAATATATAGAGATGAGCGAACACTAAAATGTTCGAGGTTCGAAATTCGATTCGAACAGCCGCTCACTGTTCGAGTGTTCGAATGGGTTTCGAACCCCATTATAGTCTATGGGGAACATAAACTCGTTAAGGGGGAAACCCAAATTCGTGTCTGGAGGGTCACCAAGTCCACTATGACACCCCAGGAAATGATACCAACACCCTGGAATGACACTGGGACAGCAGGGGAAGCATGTCTGGGGGCATAAAAGTCACTTTATTTCATGGAAATCCCTGTCAGTTTGCGATTTTCGCAAGCTAACTTTTCCCCATAGAAATGCATTGGCCAGTGCTGATTGGCCAGAGTACGGAACTCGACCAATCAGCGCTGGCTCTGCTGGAGGAGGCGGAGTCTAAGATAGCTCCACACCAGTCTCCATTCAGGTCCGACCTTAGACTCCGCCTCCTCCGGCAGAGCCAGCGCTGATTGGCCGAAGGCTGGCCAATGCATTCCTATGCGAATGCAGACTTAGCAGTGCTGAGTCAGTTTTGCTCAACTACACATCTGATGCACACTCGGCACTGCTACATCAGATGTAGCAATCTGATGTAGCAGAGCCGAGGGTGCACTAGAACCCCTGTGCAAACTCAGTTCACGCTAATAGAATGCATTGGCCAGCGCTGATTGGCCAATGCATTCTATTAGCCCGATGAAGTAGAGCTGAATGTGTGTGCTAAGCACACACATTCAGCACTGCTTCATCAAGCCAATACAATGCATTAGCCAGTGCTGATTGGCCAGAGTACGGAATTCGGCCAATCAGCGCTGGCTCTGCTGGAGGAGGCGGAGTCTAAGGTCGCTCCACACCAGTCTCCATTCAGGTCCGACCTTAGACTCCGCCTCCTCCGGCAGAGCCAGCGCTGATTGGCCGAAGGCTGGCCAATGCATTCCTATGCGAATGCAGACTTAGCAGTGCTGAGTCAGTTTTGCTCAACTACACATCTGATGCACACTCGGCACTGCTACATCAGATGTAGCAATCTGATGTAGCAGAGCCGAGGGTGCACTAGAACCCCTGTGCAAACTCAGTTCACGCTAATAGAATGCATTGGCCAGCGCTGATTGGCTAATGCATTCTATTAGCCCGATGAAGTAGAGCTGAATGTGTGTGCTAAGCACACACATTCAGCACTGCTTCATCAAGCCAATACAATGCATTAGCCAGTGCTGATTGGCCAGAGTACGGAATTCGGCCAATCAGCGCTGGCTCTGCTGGAGGAGGCGGAGTCTAAGGTCGGACCTGAATGGAGACTGGTGTGGAGCGATCTTAGACTCCGCCTCCTCCAGCAGAGCCAGCGCTGATTGGCCGAATTCCGTACTCTGGCCAATCAGCACTGGCTAATGCATTGTATTGGCGTGATGAAGCAGTGCTGAATGTGTGTGCTTAGCACACACATTCAGCTCTACTTCATCGGGCTAATAGAATGCATTGGCCAGCGCTGATTGGCCGAATTCCGTACTCTGGCCAATCAGTGCTGGCCAATGCATTCTATTAGCTTGATGAAGCAGAGTGTGCACAAGGGTTCAAGCGCACCCTCGGCTCTGATGTAGCAGAGCCGAGGCTGCACAAGGGTTCAAGCGCACCCTCGGCTCTGATGTAGGAGAGCCGAGGGTGCACTTGAACCCTTGTGCAGCCTCGGCTCTGCTACATCAGAGCCGAGGGTGCGCTTGAACCCTTGTGCACACTCTGCTTCATCAAGCTAATAGAATGCATTGGCCAGCACTGATTGGCCAGAGTACGGAATTCGGCCAATCAGCGCTGGCCAATGCATCCCTATGGGAAAAAGTTTATCTCACAAAAATCACAATTACACACCCGATAGAGCCCCAAAAAGTTATTTTTAATAACATTCCCCCCTAAATAAAGGTTATCCCTAGCTATCCCTGCCTGTACAGCTATCCCTGTCTCATAGTCACAAAGTTCACATTCTCATATGACCCGGATTTGAAATCCACTATTCGTCTAAAATGGAGGTCACCTGATTTCGGCAGCCAATGACTTTTTCCAATTTTTTTCAATGCCCCCAGTGTCGTAGTTCCTGTCCCACCTCCCCTGCGCTGTTATTGGTGCAAAAAAGGCGCCAGGGAAGGTGGGAGGGGAATCGAATTTTGGCGCACTTTACCACGTGGTGTTCGATTCGATTCGAACATGGCGAACACCCTGATATCCGATCGAACATGTGTTCGATAGAACACTGTTCGCTCATCTCTAGTAATATAGTTTCACCTAGGTAGACGCTAATTTCGTTGTCTAGTATAAATTGTAATGATACTTAACACGCCACATTTTTGGTACCAAATTTCACATAAACCAGCTCTACAGCATATACTAAGCCAAAATGTTCCATGCTGCACAATGGTCCATAGTGGGCGCCATAGAAGTGAATTCCATCGATGTACAGACTGCTTTAGTCATAAACGGCTCTATAATCCTCTCTCTGTATTTTATGGGAACATACCAAACAAATCTGAAACATGTAATGATGAATCATTTAAGTTATTAGTCAGAAGACTTGTCTCCCTGGATTGCTAATGCCCTACTTCGATCCTCAATTGAAAGAAGCCATGTACAGACTTGATAGCACATGCAAGCCTTAAAATAGAAATCCCAGAGAACATTTTATTATCTTGTATGTAGTCGTGCCAAACACATGTAATAGGTAATTTTTTTATATTTGATTGGGACACAAATTGTATTTTATATATACTTCCCACCAGTAGTGACTGTGGGCTCAGGAATATAGAACCTGCCCTATATAGTGATATAACATAATATGCCAATGGAATCCCCTGTATGTATTTTTGTATTATTGTATTTGTACATTAAATTCTGCTGAAAAGTAATATCCGTCATAGGCTTGTTAGCCATAAGAGATTTATCTCAAGCTCAGGTGATAGCAATGTGCTAAAATTAGGTAAATATCATATAGCTATTGTTTAATGATTTTCTGGACTGGCAATCGGTATTGCTACCTGTATAGCTCCCACATGGCCTGTCACACAGATATCCTGGACTTCACAATAACAGAACTACGAAGAGAATGTGTCTGAGGACAGGATATGGTAGAGGGAGAGAAGCTGAGCTCTGTGATATATAGGGTTATATAAGAAGAGAGAAGCTGAGCTCTGTGATATATAGGGTTATATAAGAAGAGAGAAGCTGAGCTCTGTGATATATAGGGTTATATAAGAAGAGAGAAGCTGAGCTCTGTGATATATAGGGTTATATAAGAAGAGAGAAGCTGAGCTCTGTGATATATAGGTTTCTATGATTTAGAGCAGGATTTGTAAGTAAAAAGCAGAATAATCCGTTACAGGACTCCTAGTAGAGACAATAAGAGTCCTGCTCACCCCGCTGACTAGGATGATTGGCAGCTCTCTCTGTATCAGTGTGGACATAGAAGGCTGTCAATTGGGACTCATGGAAACCAATATATCACACAGCTCAGCTTATCTCCTCTATCATATAACCCTATACTGTATATCACAGAGCTCAGCTTCTCTCCTCTATCACATAACCCATATATCACAGAGCTCAGCTTCTCTCCTCTATCATATAACCCTATATATCACAGAGCTCAGCTTCTCTCCTCTATCGTATAACCCTATATATCACAGAGCTCAGCTTCTCTCCTCTATCGTATAACCCTATATATCACAGAGCTCAGCTTCTCTCCTCTATCGTATAACCCTATATATCACAGAGCTCAGCTTCTCTCCTCTATCGTATAACCCTATATATCACAGAGCTCAGCTTCTCTCCTCTATCGTATAACCCTATATATCACAGAGCTCAGCTTCTCTCCTCTATCGTATAACCCTATATATCACAGAGCTCAGCTTCTCTCCTCTATCGTATAACCCTATATATCACAGAGCTCAGCTTCTCTCCTCTATCGTATAACCCTATATATCACAGAGCTCAGCTTCTCTCCTCTATCGTATAACCCATATATCACAGAGCTCAGCTTCTCTCCTCTATCATATAACCCTATATATCACAGAGCTCAGCTTCTCTCTTCTTATATAACCCTATATATCACAGAGCTCAGCTTCTCTCCTCTATCATATAACCCTATATATCACAGAGCTCAGCTTCTCTCCCTCTATCATATAACCCTATATATCATACAGCTCAGCTTCTCTCCTCTATCATATAACCCTATATATCACAGAGCTCAGCTTCTCTCCCTCTATCATATAACCCTATATATCACAGAGCTCAGCTTCTCTCCCTCTATCATATCCTGCTATGAAAAGGGGCAGCAGAAATCATCTGATATGTTTGCCTTAAATGGTTTTCCTTGGAATTATAACATTCTCCTATTCTCAGATTGGGTCTTTAATGTTTGTTCACTGACAGTCCAACCAGGTTATCTTGAAATTCATGTACTCCAATGCAAAACCTGTAGCAAGATTTCTTTCCCAGCTACTATGTGGCATTTCTGATTCTAGGTTATTTTAATAAGTGACTAGTGAATTGCAGCTAAAAAATGCTGTAGAAAAAAAACACAGCAGAAACAACAAGAAGGCATGAGTTTTTCACTTTTTTTCTGTGACATTTGACAACCACCAAAAATTCTCTTCCTACAAAGTGTAGCCTCAGCCTTAGGCGTTGCGGAAACGCAGCATGTTCTGCCAAGGTATCTAGTGAAGAAGTAGTGCTGCATGCACGCAGCCTCTAATGTAGATGTGAATTCAGCCTTAATGCTAAAAAATATTTCCATGAAAAAAAATCTAATTTTGCACACTTTTTGCTTTATTCTTAAATATCCTTGTTCACAGCAGACAGTTTGCATGCAGAATATACACCTTGCAACGTGGTAACCTAGCACAACATTTGAGAAATGTCCCCTAGGGTTAGAAGACTAGGGGATGCACGAGTGACAGCTTGTCAGGCTGCCAGTCTACAGGTGGATTGATACTGGTAATATAAGAGATGAGCAAGTTGTGGCTTATCCTACTATGTGCTCCAGCCTAAGGCACTTTCTTGTTTGCTACAGTTTCTACAAGGAGGTATGCCAACATCTTGTAGTAAACCTGGCACCTGACTGTAGCAAGGGAGGAGGCTTTTCTTTTCCACAATTTTGAAATATGATTTTAGCAATATTGACTTCAGGACACCTACACTGCTGAACATGGTAGCTGGAACAAGATGACAGCCGGCAGAGCGGGAGAGAACTCATATAAAGAGGCAGCTATTAGAATGTACCCAAGAAGAGAAGAATACATTATAATGAAGCCTCACCCTACAAGGATGTCCTGGCACTTAGAAATACTGCAGGGAATACATTGTACCAACTACTCAGAGAGTAAACAGAACACTTGAGCTATGTTCACACGTGTGATGAAGGTTCCTTAGGAGATTGCGTTGCAGATTCTATGATGAAATCATGAACAAAGTAACGCAGTATGTTATCTTGTTGGGGACATTAGTGCCCTTACTCAGTTAATATCTCTATATATTGGTGCCACATCACAGTATAATGCTCCCTAGTTTCCTCCATATATTAATTAATTATTGGTGCCCAAGGAAAATGTTTGTTCTCGTACCGTGTTAGCCAGTGGGTAGGAAATATAAAAAAAAAAAAAACAAAAAAAAAAACAAACTTGATAGCTTTTAGTAGTTGATACTTTTTTAATGGCTAACTAATAATGATTAGAGATGAGCGAGTAGTGTTCGATCGAGTAGGTGTTCGATCGAATATTACAGTATTCGAAATACTCGTACTCGATCGAACACTGCTAGCTGTTCGAAGTTTAAGGTTCGATGCAGAACCAGCGTTGATTGGCAGAATGCTATACATTCTGCCAATCAACGCTGGTTCTTCTCTTACCTTTAGAAGTCTTCTCCGTGCAGCGTCCCTGCGGCGTCTTCCGGCTGGAATTCACTCTGCCTAGGCATCTGGCCTAGGCAGAGCCGACTGCGCATGCGCGGGCATGCCCTCGCATGCGCAGTCGGCTCTGTTCAGGCGTCGGGCCGGGCAGAGCCGACTGCGCATGTCCGCGCATGACCGCACATGCGCAGTCGGCTCTGCATAGGCTCCGATGTCTGGCAGAGTGAATTCCAGCCGGAAGAAGACGTGGGGACGCTGCACCGGGAGAAGACTTCAAGGAGAATCCAGCCCGACCGTCACTCGTGGACTTGGTAAGTATAATTTTATCGAATTTTGCGTACCCCTGAAACGAGCATTTCCCCCCATAGACTATAATGGGGTTCGAAATCTGTTCGAACAGTCGAACAGTGTGTGGTTGTTCGAATCGGATTTCGAACCTCGGACATTTTAGTGTTCGGTCATCTCTAATAATGATGACAGATTACAACGTTTCGGAACTCTCGGCTCCTTTCTTGAGTAAATTTAAAAACCATTTCTGAAGGAGGCATATTTATGTACAAAAGGACACATAGGGATAAAATTCCAGGAGGAAGGGGGGGGGGTAGAGGGTTATAAGTTATTGGTAGAAACAATGTAAACAATTCCAGGTTCTTATCAGTTCTCAGGTCAGTGATTTCTGTAAGATGCCATAACAAAGGATTATGTAGATAATCTTGTTTCCCTTAGTCCTAACAGCGGCACAATGTGGGTATTTCGTGCCCCTGTGTGCTGGTAGGACAGGCGGAATTTTAATTAGCCATGTATTAATTTCACATGGCTTGTTCCCTTTAAGAGGGCACAGATACCTCCCCCCTGTGCGTAAATAACAAGTAATAATACATACATTCCAAAATAAACAACAATAGGGGGGGAATCCTTGTGCCGCTGTTAGGACTAAGGGAAACAAGATTATCTACATAATCCTTTGTTCCCTGTCGTCCCTACCAGCGGCACAATGTGGGGAAATAGCAAGTAATCCCCATAAGGGTGGGAGATTAAACACAAGCAGAATGTAATACAGTACGCCCGAAGGCAGTAGCTTCTGAGCCATACCGATCAAGTCGGTAGTGCTTCACAAAGGTCAATTCTGAAGACCAGGATGCTGCTGCACAAATCTGGTCCAAGGTGAGAGCCTTGACCTCTGCCCAAGAGGTCGATACTGCCCGCGTCGAATGGGCCCTTAGGACGGTCGGCGGAGGTAAGTTCTGACTCACAAACGCCAACTTGATTGCTTCCTTCACCCAGCGAGAGATGGTGGCCTTAGAAGCCTTGCGGCCTTTATGGCCCCCTACATAATTTATTAACAAGTTCTCAGATCTACTGAAAGCGCGTGTGCGCTGAAGGTAAATCTGCAGGTTCCGGACTAAATCTAGGGTATGCCACTTCTCCTCCTCAGGGGAAGTGGGCACGGGAAAAAAGGTTGGCAAGCAAATGAGCTGACTCACATTCGCCCTAGAAGAAACTTTCGGCCTGAATCCTGGCAGAAATCTCAACTGAACACGGTCTTCAAAGAAGGCAATGTAAGGAGCTTCCGATGAGAGTGCTTGAAGCTCCCCTACTCTTTTTGCCGAGGTGATAGCGAGGAGAAAAGATACCTTATAGGTCAGCCACTTTAGATCCACCTCCTCCAGAGGTTCGAATGGAGCAACACAAAGTGCCGTTAGGACCTTGCTGAGGTCCCATTGGTGGACAGGAGCAGAAACTGCTGGTCTCAGCCTAGTTGCCCCTTTGATAAAGGTGCTCACTAAAGGATCCTGAGACAACCGCCTCCCCAGATAGGCGGACAAAGCGGCTACATGTACCTTCAGGGTAGAAGCTGCAAGCCCTCTGTCTAGGCCGTCCTGAAGGAAATCCAGGATCGCCCTCACAGGGGGATCGGAGGAGTCCACTTCGTGTTCCGTGCACCAGGCCTGGAAAATATTACCGATCCTACGGTAATTCTTATTGGTCGAGGTGGCTCTGGCGCTGGCTAAAGTCCTTAGGACGCCTTGAGACAGTCCTCTATTCCTTAATAGGGACTGGTCAACCTCCAGGCTGTCAGATTGAATCTCCTCAGATCGTGGTGTCTCAGCTCTCCTTGTGTCACCAGATCTGGGAGGGGGGGAAGCCTCCAATACCTGCCTTGACTCATCCACATGAGCTGGGCAAACCAAGTCCTTTTCGGCCAGAACGGGATTATGGCAATTCCCGAGACTTGGTCCTGTCTGATTTTCATCAATACCTTGGGTATGATGGAAACTGGAGGGAAAATGTATATCAGCCTGAACCTCCATGGGATGGACAGGGCATCCACTGCCAAGGCATTGTCCTCCTGGTACAGAGAGCAGAAGGTTTCCACCTTGGCGTTGAGTCGGGTTGCCATGAGGTCGACATCCGGAAGGCCCCATGTTTGGACAATCTGATGGAATATGTCTTGATTGAGAGACCATTCTCCTGATACAGGGATACCCCGACTCAACTGATCCGCTACTATGTTCAGGGAGCCCTTGATGTGAACAGCGGATAGGTGGGTCAGATTCTTCTCTGCCCACGTGAAGATCAAGTTCGCCTCTCTCAGTAGGGCTGGAACCCTGGTGCCGCCCTGTTTGTTCAAGTATATTACCGTCGTCATATTGTCTGACCGGACCTTGACTGCCTTCCCTTCGAGAAAGGGGGCGAAGTACTTCAGCGCCAGATACACTGCTTTTAGCTCCTTCAGGTTGGAGGTTCCTACCTCTGGATTCCTCCACAGACCCTGGACAGTCCTGCCGTCCAGGTGGGCTCCCCATCCCGAATGGGACGCATCTGTTGTCAACAGGGTCCAACGAGGTTGAACCGAGGACCTTCCGTCTTTCAGGTGTCTCCACCATCTGAGGGAAAGACGGGTACCGGGAGAAAGGCAGATCTTCCTGAGCAGTCCCCGTGGAGATCCGTTCCAGGCTCTCAACACTTCCATCTGAAGGGGACGCAAGTGCCATAAAGCCCAAGGGACCGCCTTGGCTGAAGAAGACATCAGGCCTAGGACCCGCATGGCGGTGCGAATGGTGATCCATCGGGACCTGAGGAGGCCCCGAACCGAAGCTTCTATTTTTGCTCGCCTTGGACGAGATAGGAAAATCTGCATGCTCTGGGAATCCAGAACAAACCCTAAGAATTCCTTCCGGGTGGATGGCACTATTTCTGACTTCTCCCAATTGATCAGCCAACCTAACTCCTGGAGGAAGGCGATGGCTATCTGGAGGTGGTGATGGAGAATTGAAGTAGACTGAGCTTTTATAAGCCAGTCGTCGAGGTAGGGAACCACGAAGAGGCCTTGAAGTCTGAGACCGGCGGCAATTGGTGCGACCATCTTGGTGAATACATACGGAGCTGACGATATGCCGAATGGCAGAGCAGTGAACTGTAGGTGCTCTCTGTGACCAGCCATAAGAACGGCTATACATAGATATTTCCTGTGTGGCGGGAAGATGGGGATATGTAAGTAGGCATCCTTCAGGTCCAGGGTGACCATGACCTCGTTGCGCAATAGGAAACTGGTTACTGAGTCTATGGACTCCATCCTGAAAGGTTTTATCTTTATGAAGAGGTTGAGGAACCGAAGATCTATAATCATCCGCCACCCTCCTGTGGACTTTGGAACCAAGAACACGGGTGAATAAACTCCTTGACCCACTTCGGGAGGAGGGACCCTTTCCAGGGCCCCCTTTAAGAGATATTCTGCGACGGAAGCCTCCAGGCAGTCTTGTTGTAGGGCTGGTAAGACCCGCGTAGTGATGAAACGATCCACCGGAGGATGGGAGAACTCTATTGCGTATCCTCGCTGAACAACTTGAAAGACCCATGGGTCCAGAATGCGAAGATGCCATGCCACAAGGAAATTCGAAAGGCGCCCTCCTACGGGAGAGCTGGTCACAGAGAGCGGCGTCTCCTCAAAACCCCTTCTTCTTAGGGTCCTCCTTGGGGATCCCGCGACCCGCCCCTTTCGGACGGTATCTGGGGCGTCTCTGGCTTCCTTGTTGAGGCCTGTATTGAGACGTGGAGCCTCGACCCCTAGAAGGGGGAGGCCTTCCTCCTCTGGTTGCTTGTGGTAGTGATCTCCCTCTACCATCAGCCAATCCCTCCATCAGATCGTCCAGCCCTTGGCCGAAAACCTTCCCAGGTTGAAAGGGGAGGGAACACAAAGAAAACTTGGAGGCGACATCAGCCCGCCAAGGTTTGAGCCACAAGGGCCTCCTGGCGGCGGTATTGAGGGCCATGGCCTTGGAAGCCAGCTTCACCTGCTGTCTTGCCGATTCTCTCAGGAAATCCGTAGCGAGACGGATCTCCCCCATGGATGCCAGGATGTCGTCCCTGTTAACCCCGGAGTCGATATCCCGTTCCAGGCGGTCCAGCCGGGCTTGAAGCTTATCAGCTACTTCCGTTGAGGCGATGCCCACCGTCACCTGGGCTGAAGCAGACGAATACGCCTTCTTGAGCGTTGAATCCACTCTTCTATCAAGCAAATCCTGAAGATTTGACCCGTCATCGATGGGCACGACAGTGCGACGGGAAAGCTTAGAGATGGCTAAATCCACCTTGGGTGGTGGACCCCAGCGATCCAGCTGGGAGGGATCAATCGGATACACTGCTTTGAAAGCTCTGGTGGTGACGTAAGCCTTCTCCGGCTGCTTCCATTCTTGTTCCATTAGGCTGGCCATGGAGGCGTCCACTTGGAAAACCCTCCGCTTCCCAGAGGTGGACGCAGAGGCTTCCCCCTCGCCAACCTGGTCCCACGACCGGATGGCCTTCAGCAGTTTATTAGTCTTTTCCCGATGGAAAATTGGTCTGCTGGTACAGGAGGACTGATCGTTCGATGATATGGACACCTCCTCCACCTGGAGGCGCTCCAGGGAGGGCAGTGAAGCAGAACGCCTTTCCACGCGCTGCTTCTTGGTGAGCTGAGCCAGTGAAGTACGGATATCCTTTAAAGAATCATCCTGCAAAAAACACAAGGATACTTAGAAGCCGGAGGGGACCCTTCCCCTCTTTGCGGCAACCGTACTCACCATGTACTCCTTGACCCATGCTACCATATCACTGGTAACGGGTTCCTCCCGCAGAGGTCCCCTGCATTGCTGGCAGCGTGACCAGTCATAGCCTAAAGGCAAAACAATGACATTCAGGATACTCCCACCATTGGGAGAATTAGCAGACGAAAAAACCGCACCTACCATCAGGTAGTGGAACGTCACAATCAATGCAAGCCAGGTGTCTCCTTTTAGAAGACTTCTTCCGTCTTACTTGATCCCCGGGAGGGGTAGAAGAGGAAGACATGACAAATAGAAGCTAGCTTTCAGCGATACCTAAGCATGGAATATGAAACATCAGAGGAGTACATTCAAGGAACCATATGAGGAGACTCACCCAGCTTCTGCAGACCACTTACCAACCTTCAGCAGAGTTTGCAGTAGAATAAATGCAGTTTGAAGCGGTAACCACAAGCCACAGCGCAGAAACCAGCTAGGGATTAGACTAGCAGGCAATGAGGGATGCAACCTGCCCCCTTTTTACAGCCCCATATCCGGAAGGGGCGTGGCCTTAGTCAAAAGCTCCGTTCCTTTGCCCTTCATAACACTCCTAGCCCTTCAAGTCACGCTCCCCCCTTGAGCAAACTACATTGGCACGTACCTTAATCTCCTGAGGACCTCCAGTGTCCAACGCTGTTGTTCGCGTGGTCCCGGAGCGGCGAATGCCGAAAAACCGGAAGTTGCCGGTGTTACACTTCTAAACGACCGGCCGGAACCCTCCTACGCAGAGGAAAGGTTCCGCGAAAACCGGAAGTTCCCCTCATGGAGCCGCGCGAACACGCCGGCTGGCTGCGCGCGGCTCCGAAGCCCAGCAGGACTGGATGCCGGGGAACAGGAGGTAGGATTGCGTGAGGGAGGTGGGCAAAATAGGTAACTTTAATCTTACCTATTCTCTTTGCAGGACCGACAGAAGTCCAAAGGGGCAGAGTGCATCATTGAAGACACCTGAACAGGTCTGAGCAGGTAAGTACCTGAAACTTCTTCTTACTCTTTCTCTTTAGGAGGACACAGAGTCCTCCCCACCTGTCCGATCCTTTACACAGGACAGAAAAAAACGCACAGGGGGGAGGTATCTGTGCCCTCTTAAAGGGAACAAGCCATGTGAAATTAATACATGGCTAATTAAAATTCCGCCTGTCCTACCAGCACACAGGGGCACGAAATACCCACATTGTGCCGCTGGTAGGGACGACAGGGAAACCCATGTGACAGATTTAACCCCTTCTCCAGTGTTTGAAGCAGGGTCATAAGTGTATACTCATAAATCCATCGCTCTTTCCTTGATTTAGAATTCCCTCTTAAAACCAAAATTTTCATGTGATCAGTGATATTATGATCCTCATTGCAGAAATGTTTTGACACGGGAAGGTCCATTCTTTGTTCTCTAATTGGATGGCGATGTGAATTCATACACACAGTATAATGCTCCTTAGTACCCTCCCCACACACTGTATATTTTTGCATTACTGAACCGCACACAGTATAATGTTCTTGAGTCCCCCCCATAAAGAATTGACACTAACAGTGGTCAGGAGAAATATAACACTACCATATAATACTACATTATACCAACTCTACTAGTTTTTATTTTACTTGAAAAATCAAGTGGGTTTACATGTGGGATTTACCTGCGGAAATGTCTGTGGGGCGCAGTAGATCTGCTGGGTTTGGGATTGGGACCAGTACATCCGCTGCTCCTTTTCTTGCTGTCTTATAAGTAAAGATGGTGGTTTCAGCTTCACTTCTGATCCCAGCTACAAAGAGAATGGCACATGTATTATTGTAAGCTTATGTATAGATTGTTTATGTCTCCACAGTCTATTTTTATGCAACAACTGCAAAGACAGCAATATTAATGGCTGCATCAACAATAAGGCAGCATGTACAGTTGTGCGTGTTTTACCGGTTCTTTAACCCTGGACTCCTGTATAATTATAATATGAGCATGCTATGTACAGTACACAATGCAGACAGCACATGCAAGAACATTCCAAAAAAAAGGACAATGACCATGCCATACTCGTCCCTTTAAGGACCAATGAGCAAATAGAGGCAGTCGAGGGTAGTATACCTCGGTTATATAGAATACAATGGACCATGGCACAATTGTATTACCAATCTCCACCATATGGATCTGTAATAGGGCTGGGCGTATGAGACCTATAAGGATTGTCCAGGAATCGAAAAAACACATGACGGATATCTGTCAAAACCAGCACCAGATTAGTCTATCAGTTGCATATTGATCTGCAATATAGGGTCCTTAAAGGGACAGTCTAGGATTAGAAAAATATGGGTCTTTCTTCCAAAAACAGTGGTAGCATGTGGTATTACATCTCAGCTCCATTCGCTTCAGAAGAACTGAACTGTGATACCAGACACACATGGACAGCTGTGGCATTGTTTTTGTAAGATATCAGCCATGTTTTTCTAACCCAGGTAAGATTTCTGCAATGTGTGGATGGAATTAACCAGAATCTCATCCACTTTGTAAGAAATGCAAAAGACGCTGTGTGTTCACAATTTTTGGCACTGGCCTTAATGTCAAAGCAGCTGAACTGCAATATCGGAGAAAATCCACAGTTTTGGTCTGTTTTTTGTAGAAGCAGCCATATTGTCTAATCTTGTACAACTTCATATGAATGTTGGGGCTTATTGATCCTTCAAGGATTTGTCTGGTTGTAGCTAATAAATGTTATTGTTTGTATTGTGAAATGTTACACAATTTTCCAGTATACTTTCTATATCAGTTCATCACAGTTTTCTAGATCTCTGCTTTCTGTAACTTCCAGTAGATAAAAATCGGTCCATAGTCATGTAATTGACAGTCCACAATTATATTATGGACACACAACTGAACAAGCCATGCACCTGTGTGTCACAACCATGGACTGTATATCATATGACCATGGACTGTATATCCCATGACCAAGGACTGTATATCCCATGACCAAGGACTGTATATCACATGACCATGGACTGTATATCACATGACAATGAACTGTATATCACATGACCATGGACTGTATATCACATGACCAAGGACTGTATATCATATGACCATGGACTGTATATGACATGACCAAGGACTGTATATGACATGACCAAGGACTGTATATCACATGACCAAGGACTGTACATCACATGACCATGAACTGTATATCACATGACCATGGACTGTATATCACATGTCCATGGACTGTATATCACATAACCATGGATTGTACATCACATGACCATGGACTGTATATCACATGACCATGGACTGTATATCACATGACCATAGACTGTATATCCCATGACCATGGACTGTATATCACATAACCATGGATTGTACATCACATGACCATGGACTGTATATCACATGACCATGGACTGATTTTTACTCAATGAAAATAAGCAATGAATGGCTGCACGCAGAGATCTAGGAAACTGTGATGAATTGATACAGAAAGTATATTGGAAGATTGTACAACATTTCATTTTACAAACAATAGTATATATTTGCTGAAACAGGACAATCCTTTTAAACAATCATTTAGAATTGTGACCTGTTGTATTTACCTGACACGTACAGAGAAAAAAAAAATCTGTAGAAAATGAACCATCTGGATGTACAGATGTGTCCTTCATTTCTTCTTTCTTCTTGGCTGGACATTTCATAAGATGACTAGTGTTTTTAAAATAACATGATTTGGCAATATTCTCTCATGAGATTTCTATCCTTTATGTGTCTGTGTGTGGACACCTAGGGGTAGTTTTGGGAATTACAACCTGGGAAAAGTTTGGGTATATTATAAAATTGGTTTAATGAAAAATCGGCATCCTTAACAAAATTTGAGCTAAAATAAGGTTGGACGCATCTGTAACATCGAACAAATCACTACTATTATTTTTCAAGGTATTCCAGTTGCTGATCCAAAATACATTATAATTCTGCTCTTTGCACTTACAGGCCGTATGGCCCAGTGGTTTCCAATGGGATGTGCCATAGATTGATCTAGCATGCAGACAAGTTCATCACTAAATCTTCTTATTTTGTATATTTCCCTATGGTAAGCTGTATGTGGCTTATTTTAATGCTGTAGAAAATACTAGGACATTTCTTTGTATGTGTAAGTGAAAAACACAGAGAACATGCAGACCAATGGCACATGCAACGTTTGACAATTGTAAGAAAATACGAACAGGATAGGTATTTGGAATGGGAAAAGAACATGCCAGAAAGTGGGACGATGCAATTCCCAGCCGTGTAGAAGCCCTTCATACTTGCCCCAGAGAATGGCCAGACAATGACCAGAATCATAGTCTTTCTACCAGCAGAGTCCCAAGCCAGTGGTTACAAGACATTACATAGTTTATTTGAAGCCATATTTAGTGAGAACCACCTTGAAAAATAGTAAAGACGTAGAGATGAGATGTAATATTAGGTGACAGCGGAAGAAAAGACAGGTATAGAAAATCACCAAGCTCTGGTGAAATAACCCCTAAAGCAAACTAATATCGGTTTATATGGTAGTGTCATATAAAAGCTATCAGTCGAATGGTGTGTTTTAGGTGCCCTTGCTATCTTTCCTCATCTAGGATTCCAGCAATGCAATAAACTGGTTATTAAATTCCCTGTCCTCTAATTATAATGAAATGACTCTGCTCATCCTGTCCTAGTTTATACAGCGAAGCTCGAAAGTGAATTGCAAAACACAATGGACTGTCTATTGTGCCTACATGAGTGGAAGGTCTGAAGAAAGGGAAATGTAAGACATCTTTATAACATCATCTTACCATAATCTGTGAGCCTTCGTCATGACTGGTGCTGTACTGTATAGAATTGCACCAGGCCGTTTCCGTGGCTATATTGGGAATGTGTGTGGCAAATGAGTCATTATCGTCAGGACATGTGGGGCCACAGACACTTTCAAAGTTGTCTATTCCATCCATGCTTTTGAAAGGTTTCTCCCCAAGAGACAAAGAATGGAGAGTATCTGGGAAGACATCACTGAACTGCCTCTTGTAAGGATGGAACTGGTTTTTCTCTTTGATGAATTTACCAAAACTACTTTCTGTGGGGTCATCGCAGCTGTATCTTCTGTATTGTTCTGGAGATGCTTTTCCTGAAAATCTGACGGAAATGTGGTCTTGGGGTGACAAGGAAAGAGCAGGACTCATGGATGAATCTGAACTTTTTCTTTCAGTCTGGCTGTCAGAATCGAGTGTGTTTCCACCATAATTGTCCTAAAAAACCCAAAAAACAGAGTTGAGAGTTTATGAGGATGAGATTTTACATTGTATAAAGATTACTAATTTCACATATTAGGAGACTGACTGCAAAATATTCAATTTAGAAATAATACTATGATTATTAAAGGGGTTGTCTGACCCCTTGAATGAAGAATAGGTTACAGTGGTACAAACTAACAAAGGGGGGTAATACCTTACCAATCCCCTACCACTCTCATTCTGATACTTCCATGGCCCCCTGCTGATCTTTTCCCGTTCTGCTCCATGGATGAGGAATCAACATGACTGCAAATCAATGCAGCCAATCATTGGAGCAGGAGACTACAGGGGACCAGAGGAGTGTCAGCACCAAAAACACAGGGGAATTTTTGAGTGCCCTTAAAGCTTTTCCAAAATTTTATGGGGTTGGACAACCCCTTTGAAATAAAAAAAATACACATAGGAAAATGAAAAAAGTAAAAAAAAATAGAAATAAAAAAATTTATAAAAATAAATAAATATAAAATATAAAACAAACCCAACCAATAATTGTTTTGTAGGTTTTAGATTGGAAAATGTGTTGCCTGTAAGGGGAATTCTGGTATAACACAATCACATGCAGGAGAACAATAAATTCTTCAGATCAATACCTGTGTACATAGCCCTTAGCTGTCATGTAAGCCTCATAGTTTACCTGCCAGATATCTAATTTCACAACAATGCTATGTAAACATCCGTAAGAATGTATACAAGCAGCCGAACATGGAGAATGTCTAATGTATGAGATACGGCCAAGTACACTAATTTGCTATACATTGGCTCCAGTCCGTAGTAGATGATCTATAACTGATCTGCTTACATTATTCAAGCAACTACTGACTGGTTGACACTTGCTATTAAGTTTCCTCCCAGTCATTAATACTTGATACATTGTATATAACTGTGTTTGAACTCAATGCAATTTTATTTATAAATTGCTATATAAGTGCTTTTGGTTTATACCCCAGAGCGCTGCTGCTACATTCCTTAAATTGTAATCTGAGTTGTCTTATCTTTTATCAAGATCAAGATATTAAATGACAGTTATGTTATTATATCTCTGGGGTCATTATAAGATCACACTGGAAATATATAGCCGATTGATCCTACCAAGAAACCAAAAAACTATTCCTAGATGTGTGGGTCACCTTTCAGCCAACAGGTGCCTAAGGCAGTGTATGTACTGTAACCTTGAAATCACCTAAAATATGCATTCCATTTTATATAGACAGTTCTATATTTAATATACCCTGCCTAATTTAGGTATTTAGCCTCTGCTAGTGGTGTGCCTGTGGCAGATGTGTCTTAGAACTGTGTATATACTGCTCACTGGATAACACTTGCGTTATTTCATCCATTCTTTTGTTCCTTTGTGTGAGTGGAAGAAATATAGATTATTATTATCATGTAGACTGTACATGTCAACTATGGAAGCCAAATCACTTGGCCATGCTACAATTCAAAGCTTATAGGGATATTATCATTAAAACTGCATTTTTTCTCCCTAACACGTAGGAATTGCCTTAAAAGGGGCTATTCTTCTCCTACCTTTAGATGTCTTCTCCGCAGCACCGTTCCGTAGATATCCCAGTTTTCATCGGTATGCAAATTAGTTCTCTTGCAGCACTGGGGGCGGTCCTCAGTGCTCAAACAGCACTGGGGGCGTCCCCAATGCTGCATGAGAAATCTCCTTCAACGGCCTCTTCTTCATCTGGTACGCCCTATCCGTTACGTGTTCTTCAGATGGCTTCCTCTGGCTTTAAATGGGATGCATGCGCAGTAGACTCTGTCATGCCTGTGGCTCGTGTAAGCGGCCACAAGAAAATGGGTGCAGGCATGCGTCCTATTTAAAGCCAGAAGAAGCCATCCGAAGAACACGTCGTGGAGAGGGTGTTCCAGAGGAAGAAGAGGTCGTCGCTGGAGAGTTTTCTCTCGCGCTGGGGACTGCCCCCAGTGCTGCAAGGAAACTCATTTGCATACCAATGTAAAAGCGGAATATCTACCGAATGGTGACGCGGAGAAGTCTTCTAAAGGTAGGAGAAGAATAGCCTATTCCTATGTGTGCTTCCGGAGGGAAGCGCTACTACACTGGCGCGGGATTTGAAGACCAATAGGAAGCCGGCAGAAGAGACGGGACCAGAGGGTGTCGCTCCAAGAAGAAAGAAGAGGTAGGCGTGCCCGAGGATGACATAGCATCATACATCCCTGCCCATGGTGCACGTTCAGTAAGATTTGCATATATGTTTTTATGCATTTATTTAAGAACGGGACCGGTTTTAATATAACATTTACAGTGCCTGAATAGCCTTTTTAAAGGCTATTCAGGCATATGTGGGGCTCTATTAGCATAATTTTGCTGATAGAGCCCCTTTAATATGGATATTATCTTTACATCATTTCTGTAATATATAATAAATTACACTTTGCTTAAACTATATGATAACAATAGAAATGTATCGTCATGTTTGAATACTTATATCTAATGTTATTTAGGTAACGCCCCTCTGAAGACCGCCTATATCTAGAATAAGAAGCGAAGGTGAGGGCTTGGAACTTTTATTATCATGCATTTATATCAATGATCCGGTATAGATCTACCACAGTACTATATATAGGATTACCATTGGCAATATGAACCCAGGATGGCATAGCGTCACCTATGCTTTCTATAGGACTACAAATATTTATGTCTGTACATTTTCTACTTGCTCCTATAGATTCTCTATTGATACTTTTGGGATTCCCCTAAAGGCAAAACATCATCAGCCAGTAGTAACTGTGACTAAATCCAATTCCGATTCTATGTAAAGACTGGTGCTTTCCAAATAATCTTCCTAAACTGGTTGCCTCATATTTACCAACTGAGTCTGATAACTCGCTGTAGTGTAATATCTTATCACAGTACACAACAACAACCATTAACTAATGGTAACTGGGCCATAGACCTCAGGGGGACATTTTACATAACTTTCTATGCGGCAGTGGATTTTCCATGTAACTGGAGCTGATACATCAGCCCCTTTTACAGGAGGACTGCAGCATACTAAAATGCGCTACAGAACTGATGTGGGTACTCTAGGACCCAGCAGCACCTGGTAGATTATGTGACTATTGGGCTGGAGAGAAGACATGGTGGCTACCAATGCTGTATACATGATAGTGCTTATTGAGGGATATATATATATATGTCCTTGCAGAGTTATATACAGAAAACCCAGACCATATACGGCTTCTGACGGTCACATTAGCTGATCGACACAGGGTCCTGGTGTCGGACTCTAACCGATCTGATACTGATGACCTATTTTGTGGATAGGTTATCAGTATCCATTATCCTGGGTAACCCCTTTAAGAGCTGCTTTGTAAAGCATGGAAGCCACAACCTGTGTTTGTTTTGGGATAAGAGGCAGATTTTCATGCATCTAAGGAACTACATGAGATATCCAATGCAGCTAAGACAGAGTTACCTATCTAGGGGTTACCAAATAACAATTTTTACTAAGTAAATTTATTAAGTAAAGAGCCACACTCCTGATTTCGTTTCTACTTACCAAGGGCAAACAAGATGTCATTGAACCTGCTTGATCCTGAATGACCTCATCAGTTTGGTTTATGGGAGAACATTCACCATCTAGAGATCCAGATGTAAAAGTCATACTTGGCTGATCTTGCATGATTAAATTCTGATTGGATATAAAACCTGCAAAGAGAACAAGAGGTTAAATACAAAGTAATATATCATTAATACCTATTAACTATCCTGACAGTATAATGCCAATAACATATGAGATGTCATAAGATCTTCCTAATTTACACCAATACATCCTTTGCTGCATAACTAAGAGTTAATATTCAATTAGCTTAAAGAGGATCCGTCACCAAGTACAAAATACTAAATATCGTACAGCATTTAATGCGGTCTGTGCTCCTGATCAATATGGTGCCTTTAGTTTTAAAATCCATCCGCCCATTCAAAAGATATGGCCCCTGCAAGGTTATACATAAAGGAAGCTGAACCCAGTAAACAAATGCAGGAGATACCAGGACCTCCCAGAGACGCCAGACATCACTCAAAACACAGCTAAAGGTATATGGGTGCATTTATTAACCCATTAATAGCACTAACAGACATTTTTTCAAAAACATTTTTTGCCTAGAGAACCCCTTTAACTTTTATTCTCCAAATGCATAGTAACTGCCTACTCTGTGAATAAAAGATAATTCACGTATGACTTTCCAGAGACCATGTCTTTTGAATGGTTGCACAAAAATAAATAAATGAATAAATAAATTAAAAAATTGAAAAAATAATTGATCAGGGGCACTGAGGTAATCAAATAGGGTATGTCCTATAGCATCTTGTATTTGGTAATGGGTCCTCTTTATTTTATGACCTTTTTTTTGGCTTTGAAACGCATTAAAATGATTAAAAATTTGTACGAATCATTTATAAATCCGAATACATGTCCCCCGGGCATCTGATCTACGCCTAACATGGTTAATAAAGTTTAAGTTCAAGTTCAGGACTGAAAAAAAAACAAAACATAGCTGAGTGACTTTATCATAGGGCCTCAGGGTGCAACTACGAGATCTAAAACTGGTATGTACAAAAAGAGGTGTCATCATGAGTTCAGCTGTAAAGTGCTGTCCTCTGTCCTGATAAGACTGAAAGACTGAACTCAATGGATGCAACTTAAAGGGAGCCTGACAGGTGTTTTGGTTTTAACCATAAAATGGCCCCATCATGTACTTAGCTTTCATTGGATGCTCCTTGTAATCTTTACATTGTAGCAAAGTGAAGTTCTAAATGTTTGAAAACATAAAAAGTTATCATATGCAAATCACCCTAAGTAGTCACATGGGCGGAGAGAAGCTTCAGACTAGTCAGGATCTCCTCTTGCTAATACCAACTTCAGGACATGATTGACATCTCCCTCAGTGTCTGATGTCACATGTTGGCTGAAAAAACACAACAAAATCTGCCACAAAATTCTCTGCATTTCCACAACGTGGGGTCTAAGCCTTAGGCTAAGGGCAAACTTTATGGGAAAACAGCTTTTTTTATATATATAGATTTTGTTGAGTTTTTTTAAGCCACAGCTGAGGGAGGCTTCCAAAGGAATGGGAAATATAAAGAAAGTGCTGCAAATTCTACAACAAACAATGCAGGATTTCTACAAATGGTGGCCTCAGCCTCAAGTTTACTTTTATCTTAATGAGGTTAACCCTTGCTGACCAAGTCAGTCTTCATCCTAATGTTTTTTTTAATTCTGCCTTCAGAATACCTTATGTTGTTTTTTTTTTTTAATTTTTCATTGACTTAGCTACATGAGAGCTTGATTTTTGGCGGACAAATTAAACTTGATCATGGCGATACCAATTTAATTTTTGTTATGTTTTAAACTTTGAAAAAAAAACATTTCTTTGCTCACCCTGTGACATATGGACTTTTCCACATTTCCATCTACAGAGCTGTGTATGGGCTCATTTTTTGTGGGGGAAGATGATTTTATTGTTAAATTCACTTTATTAATTTTCCAAATAAAAGGGCAAAGTGATCAGGAACAAGGGAAGGTACAAGATATCATGGGTTCTGGTTTGGTTTCAGTCGGTACTACCTAAGTTTATGCGTTGATAACTTGGATCTCAAATCTATCTGGTTTCGTGGCTGACTCTGGTGAAGGTCTTTGAACGTCTGTGTCTATTTCTCAGTGCTGTATACAGTGGCGTAACTACCACCATAGCAGCAGAGGCAGCTGCCACAGGGCCCGGCACATTAGGGGCCCGGTGACAGCTACCCCTGCTACCCCCGCTCTTATCACAGACAAACTGTTGTAGCTGCGATAAGAGGAGAGGAAAGCTTGCAGGAGCTTGTGTGACGTCAGCCGTCACATGACTAGGTGGGCGTGTCTTTATAGCTCGTGCAGTCAGTCCTGGAAGAGCTGAAGAGAAGGAGAGATGTGCTGCTAGGTAATGAAGGGGAGGGATTAATGTGAGATGCAGAATGGAGAATGTGTGTGTGTGAGAGTGTGAGTGTGTATGTATGTATGTGTGGAGGAGGGGGAGGTCATTGTCCTTATATCTGTGTATTAGGAGGAGGGGGAGGTCAGTGTCCTTATATCTGTGTATTAGGAGGAGGGGGAGGTCAGTGTCCTTATATCTGTGTATTAGGAGGAGGGGGAGGTCTGTGTCCTTATATCTGTGTATTAGGAGGAGGGGGAGGTCTGTGTCAGTAGATGGATCAGTAATCTACACATTGTTTGTATTCATACTTGCCTGCAATTGCTGTGTCATGTGACATCCGTGCGTTATTAAAGATGGCCAACACAACCAAAGACTGCAGTGGAGCCGGAGACAGGTAAGTAACTTTTTTTTTATGTCTGTATCTCCCCTCGGTCTCCGATTATTATACTCTGGGGTCTGAAAATACCCCAGAATATAATAATTGTTCATGGGTGTTCATTATGGGGCATAATCCTGTGTGCAGGGGCCACAATGGGGTATAATACTGTGTGCAGGGGCCACTGAGGGACATAATAGAGCGCGCAGGAATGGGGGGGGGGGGGGTCGATCAAGGTCTTCGGTGTCGGTTAGGAAGGGGAGGAGGCCCCATTGTCAAAAATTCGCCACGGGGCCCCACCATTCCAATTTACGCCACTGGCTATATAGGTTTTCAGCAGCTGGTTCTGCACCACATTGTTCAGGGGCACAGCAAGAAAAAAAAAGATGTATGGTATGTAGCACTTTTTATTTGGTGCTAGTTCCTCTTTAATGTCTACGGACTCTAAGGCTGGGTTCACACGGGGGTTTTGGCTCTGGATTAGGCCCAAATGAATGGGCCTAGTCGGGAGGGAGTGTCTTCAGATGTTGCAAGGTGAATCCACCTGAAAGAATGAGCATGTCGCTTCTTTTTTTCTGGGAGCCGAATACGGCCTCAAAATCCTGACCAATATAAGCCGTGTGAACTTATACTAAGAGTACAGCTGCACACTTTGCCACTAAATTCCTACCATGGCTAATGCCAGCGCAAATTTGCTGCCATTGACTGCAATGAGTGGCTGCAGGTTTGGCCCCATGTGATGGTTGGCCCATGTGGCCAAATCTCCCTGAATGTGAGAACTTCTATTTCAATGTTATTTACTTTCTTGTTAATAGGTATAAATTTTAAGAGGGAACGTTTTGGGCTATGGCACCTGTACAGAATCGAGACAATAGTGTTAGCTCGTATGTGTATAAATCCTACAAAAGATTGGTGGTCAGATAATTGGGATCCCCAATAATACAAGATCTAGGTGATATTATTCTAACACGATGCCCCAGTAATACACTTTTTGTACTGTAGTGATTTCAACTATGGAGAATCCTTTCAAGCACTACGGCCTAAATATCTGTTCATAGAACATATTGATTTCAATGTGTCTATTCACATGGCCACTTTTTTTGTTTGTCTTAATGCACCGTAGAAAAAAGGACATATGCAATTTTTATCCGCTTTCACAGATCCCCCAATAGACTCAAGTCTAAATCTGGCCATACAACTTCAATAGCTAATGGGTTTTAGTCCTTAGCGCCCCATACGCATGAATGGCCTGGCCATATGTTCTAAATGGAGAGAGAATTAAACTATTTCCAGACACCTCTGCCCTAAGAACAAAGGGTATGTTTTTTACAGCATCATATGTTTGGCTCAAAAAACATAGAAAAACTGCAACAAAAAGCATATTTTCTGCAATGTGTGGCCTTAGCCAAAGATTTATTAATGATTAAGTTATTTGAGCATTAGATTAATATGTAAAGACGTCTGACACATTGATCAAACAAGGATGTAATTTCTTTCATTCTACCAGGTCTTAGTCATGTGCCTCCTAAACTAAATGGGTCTGAACGTGTGATCACTGGGAATGTCTCTCCTAAATAAGTAATTCCCCTGCAGGGTAGTGACAGCTACACCAGGTCTCCACTACAACAACTCTGCAAACAGTGGCATAGATATGAGCGTGCGGGACCACTGTATTATATAGGGGAGAAATTGCAGATTCCGTTTTCTTGCAGAATTAAGAAGTCTTTGATTTACATGTGATATTGAGTTTTGGCTTAAAATCTGATCCCCGGTCTGTATTGTTACATAAACCCTTAGGGGCAAATAGGGAAAGCATAAGAAAAAACCTACTAAGTTTACTTACTAAATAGCCTTCCAGCATGTCAGCGTGTATAACATTGCTTTGGAGAAGAAGCTTCTAGATATAATAGTTAGCTACAGGGATTTGATATATACAATATTTGTTACATTCGCAATTTGTAGATGTTCATGTTGTTTTTGGTTGGGTTGCAGATTGGTCATTGTGCGTATTGGACACATTTTACAATTTCATTCTACCTTAAGAGTGGACGCTTTCATGAAGATCTGTATATTGTAATTCTAGTTATAAGACCTGTGGAAAACCACAAATGGTTACAAGAGGAATATGACAAACTCATCTGTCTACATTTGTGTCCAACTAATTCCTTATGTACTATCAAAGTAAACTTACATGTAACCATCAACCACAGCCATCTTAGAAGACTAATGGAGCCTTCACACATGGGTTTAAAAGCCTCCCATTGATTTCAATGTGCAGTGCGCGTAAAATCGGCACACATTGAAGTCTATGGGATTGTGTTTTACAGCGGTCACTTTGACACGTGTTTACGTGTCTGAATAAGCGGAGCGTAAACTCCGTGTGAAAGCTCCTAAGGGTATATCAACTTGAGACACTACATGAGGTCATTTTTAAAGCCTCATTTATTTTGCTATTATAGTCCACTTCAGATTTTCCAGCCACAAATTTGTATGGAAATTCACAGTATTTCCACCATCTTGACCTACCCTAAGACTGTGTTCCGATGGGACATACATACAGCACAGTAGCTGCCATGGACTCGCCAGGAGCTAACCTACTGCTAGGGACAGTAACAGCGTAGTCATTGGATATCAAAAATCACTACAGTGCAAACCTACTGGCACTGCAGACTGGCAGCCGCAGGGTATCAATGTATGCTATAGCTTTCCCCTACAGCTTTCAAGCTTTGCAAAACAGAGGAAGAAGCCAAAGACGTAACGGAATTCTAGCATATTAGATAAATGTCCACTATTAAAGAATTATTTTGGGCTCAACCAATTACAACCAAAAGTGGAACCCATAGGGTGCATTCACACTACGGATACGCTGACTGATTCTGAACATTAAAACACGTTCAGAATCAGCGGCGTATAAAGCAGTTCCATTCATTTCTATAGGAGCCGGCATACGAGCGCTCCCCATTGAAATGAATGGGCTGCTTTTTTCTCTACGAGCAGTCCCATTGAAGTGAATGGGAAGCGCTCGCGTGTACGGCTCGGAATGAGCCGAGCGCTTACGCCGTGTGAAGGGGCCCATACACGAGCCGCACACGCGAGCTCTTCCCATTCACTTCAATGGGAGTGCTCGTAGAGAAAATAGCAGCCCATTCATTTCAATGGGGAGCACTCGTATGCCGGCTCCCATAGAAATGAATGGGAACTGCTTTATACGCGCTGATTCTGAACGTGTTTTAACGTTCAGATTAAGTTAGCGTATCCATAGTGTGAATGCACCCACAGACCGAGTACAATTGACATCCACAGGAAAAAAAATAGATAAAAAACAAATAAGAAAAAGGCTGCCTTCTAGATCTAGGCCTGAGGCCCCACGTTGTGGAAAAACAGCTTTTTTGTTGCAAATTTTCTTGTGTTTTTTTGAGCCAAAGCTAGGAATGGATTAAGCAGAAGGGAGAAATATAAGAGCTTCCTATATATTTCCCATTCCTTTTGTAGCCATTCTTGGTTTTGGCTCAAAAAAAGCAGCAAAATCTGCAACAACAAAAGTTGCGTTTCTACAACGTGGGGCCTCATGCATAAATAAATGACCTTAGATCTATAGAGAGGCCATCAATACCACAAAGTGGAAAACCCCTTTAATAAAAACAGTTGCAGATTTTGTGTTACTAGTTTATTCCTTCATGAAATTTCTAGCATTAAGTGTGAGTTTGATAGAAATTTCTACGATGATCGGATAATCCAGAATATCAGCATTCTTATCCTATTAGTGTATGCACATACTAATGTATACACAATGATACAGTATTGTACAGATTTTACTTTAAAATGGAAGTGGCCCCGTCTTTCTACACTGGCGGATATGACTTGTATGGCAGGAAAGCCTAAAGCTGCTGTTTTAGTATTGAATGTCGGCAGCTGGAAATACCTTTGACAAATGGCCTATATGGTTACCGCATTTTGTAAATGTTGCATGACAGCCCATTACTCCCATTACCAGGTCACTGCTCAGAGAGTATAGCAATGAGGAAGAAGAGGTGAGACCGTGAAAGATAAGATGTGAGCTTGGTGATGCTGGATAATAGCAGAGCTGATTCATTCGTTTTGCATGAATAGGGAATCCTTGGCTGGTGGCCCATAGCGAGACAATATCTTGTTTTATTTCCCAACACATCCCATAGAAAACAGTTCTAAGCATGTAACACATGGTCTCGTCCTGGCACCAGGCTGTCTATGGTGACAAATTCGATAACTCTCATCTCACATGATGTTTGTACTGTATATATCAGTCTCTATCTATACAGCGATCTCTTTGTTTACATTGCACCTATATAGAGCAATGTATAGCCGTACACAAGTATAGAAACATTCCTACTGCTCACTGCTATGGGGTATTCCAGTCTCAGAAATGGGATGGGATCCACATCTATCTCAAGAATGGGGGTCCCCCGACTCCAGTGAGGAAAGGTAGCCGCTCATGCATTTCACTTCTATGGTGATCTCAAAATTGTACATGTGGCAGAAAAGTGACGTACATGGCATACATCATATTTAAGGATAGGGCATCAGCGGCAAAATCCTGAAAAACCCCTTTAATAAAAGTGACATGTCAGGAGCGGTGACAGATCTCTGTAAGGTTTATGTCCATCCATAGTCATAATTAAAATATGATAGAACCTGAAGCAGCAAGTTTTAGAATGAATCACATGAAAAGAAGGTATTCAAGAAATATGCTAAAAAATTTTAATAATTCCCACAGGCGTTAGATGTAAACGGCATGCATAAATATCAGCAAAGGTGTGTACATAGATATCACTAGCCATCTAGGCTATCTTCTGCCTCTTATGGTGCTTTATAGCTCTGCCATGCTGGTTTCTTAAGTTGATATTACATATTGGATTGTCTCTCCGCTGAACCTGCTGGTCTGGGCAGTATTGGTCAACCATCTAAGGGGTACACAGCTGTCCGACTTGGCAGGAGATGGATGGATGGTTGGTTTTCATGATGCCCAATGGTTTATGGGGATACATGTAACCACCAGAGGGGTCTGTCAGGGGTGTTGTCTTTCTCCTCTTTCCAAGTTTAGTCCACATATCCTGTTTTGCTGAGCTAGAAATTGGGAGTTATAGCTGTCATCTTTTGTCAATGGCTAGCAATTTTCCAATATACTCTCTGTATCAATTTCTCACTGTTTTCTAGATCTCGGCTTGCTGTCATTCATAGTTTACTTCCAGTGGATAAAAATCAGTCCATGGTCATGTGATGTACAGTCCATGGTCATGGGATACACAGTCCATGGTCATGTGATACACAGTCCATGGTCATGTGATGTACAGTCCATGGTCATGTGATGGTTACATGGGATGCACAACTCATTATAGTCACAGCACAGTAATCAGACATCTACCTGGTAACAAGCTGTGCACCTATTCGTTATCACATGACCATGGACTGTATATCACATGACTAGGGACTGTATGTCACATGGCCCTGAACTGTATATCACTTGACCATGGACTGTATATATATCACATGACCATGTTCTGCTTTTCATCCACTAGAAGTAAGCAAAAAGAATAATTGATAGCAAGCAGAGATCTATAAAACTGTAAGGAATTGTGTTAGGGAATTGCTTAGATAACAATTCCCCAGTTGCTGCTGGAGAACCCTGGAGGAAGAGGCGCAAGAGACAGTGAGCCCTAAGCTGAAGCCCCCCACTGTCCCTTCCTATTGCCAGGCCCTATCCTATGTAATAGGCGGCAACTTGGAGACGTTCCCTTCCTATATATGTGACACACAAAACGCAGACAAGACAAATAACAACAAAGGGAGGTCAGCTAGTCAAGGGTCCGGTAACAGTTGAGCATTACAGTGCCAAATCGAAGTCCAAAAGAATAGTCAATAGGAAAAGCCAAGGTCAGGATAAAGAATATAAGTAACAGAACAGCAAGAGAAAGCCAGCAAGCACAAGGCAATAACAGGCACCAGTTTGAATATGAGGCAAGACTAAATAGGGGAGGATGAACCCGCCCTGGACCTGACAGGAAGGCAGGCTGTCAATCACAGGGCAAGACCAAATTTAACTACTTCACGGACAGAGGCAGACAAGGGCAGAAGACGGGTGTGGTGCAAATTCAATTACAGAACTAGAGCCATGTTCACACAGTGCAACCAAAAACTCTGAGCAAGGAACTAAACTGCACACGCCTCCTGCACTGCTGCATCGGAGCAGAGGGTGGCGCAGTGACTTGAACAGGCAGAGATGTTACAAATTGTTACAGAAAGTATATTGGAAAATTACACATCTTTTCATTTCACACATAATGATATTTGCTGGAAATGGACAACCCCTTTAAGGAGGGCTCAGGGGTAACTTTCTCTTTTGTATATCTGTAAGATTGTTTATTTCATTTTGCTATTATGGATGTACTGTATATTGGGAGAAAAGGTTGAAAGGTCCATAGAGGCTGAGACATCTCACATTACCCCTGAACAGAATACATTGCCAACCTTTTCAGAATATGCCATGTTCAAAAGCCTTTATCAGGCATCAGATCCAGGTTTGATATACAGCAGATGGATATGACAAGGAGTCACCAAAGGACAACATTATAAATTGTAATTATAGAAGAATGTGTAAAGATGTTCTAATGTCTTCTTATGTAACACTGTTCTCATTGATATATGCACTGCCTTATGTGGATATCATCAGATACACATAGAATCTTATGTAATACACAGTTTATTCAACTCTTATACAATAACATCAGTCGTGTCCTGAATACCAGTGGTGTAAACCCTCGGTATAAAATTGACCATCGCCTTCTTTATAGACACTATGATAACAATGTACAAGGTACTACGTATCTCCAACAATGAGCGGTTCTCTGGGTACGTGTTTGGTATTAGACATACAGTACACTTAGTTGCATTTATATAAAATATAGCAGGCCGTGGGTGGCAATATGGCTGCTGTAAAATGTACCAGAAGGCCTGAACTGGAAGCAATATTGGTTCCTCAAGCCTTGAATGTATTACGATTGCAGTTACTAGTGATGTGAAGTCAACGCTAGTAAAGGATAGGTAAAATAATATTGGCAATATTTACATTGGGGATTACCGATCTGTTCAACCAAATCCATCCTGAGGAGTCTCAGCAACAAGACACATACAGTCTATAGGAACAGTCATAACATTAAAACCATCTGCCTAGTAATGTGTGCCACTATAATGAATGTAACCCATTAAAGTAGGGACTCTGCAAAGTCTCTGAATGTGTCCTGTGCGATTTGCAGGAGCATAACACAATGACTACAAGTTGTAAGCGCAAGTTACTTTATTGAAAGGATTCAAATGGAATCCCGAACCAGAATGTTAGGAAACAAAGAGCTAGAGGGCCTGTGCTATGTACACGTATCCCCTGTCCACCACAGGACAACCCCTTTGAACTAGATACTGCTAATCATTGTATTCACCACGTTGCATGGGGAGTCACCCCCTCTCTCGCTAGAAATGAGTCACAGTGATATTGGGGCTGAACTCATGGAATGGTCTCCATTGTTAGTTCACCAAGACCTAATATGCTGTTGAATAATCTTCAATTCAGGACTCCTCTCCATGTTCCCCCAGGCTCTCATTCTTGGTCTGTTCTTGGTCTGCCCTCGTGCATGTGGAACTGCACCAACCACAGAGTGCAAGCTGACAACACGGTTTGTATCCTCCTGATATCCCATCTTTCTCTGGCTCCTTTGCTCAGTGACCTCTCTGCAATGGTGGGACCACTGCTCCCTAGTGTTCCAGGGGTTAACATGTCAAGTGCCAATCAATGGTATAGTCATAGGGGTCCCAGTAGGCGCCAATACAACCAAGCCCCTAAGTTAGGATGAGGATGTGAAGGGTCCACGTCTACTCTCATCTGCTTGTTCCCATCAAGTCAGTTGTCTTATTACAGTCATAGTCCAGAAATACAGACAGTGAGTGTGTTAATTTAGTTAATTAGTTAATTCAGTTAATTAGGGTAGGGGATATCATGCAGATCAGTGTGGGTGCGACTGCTCAGACTCTCACTAATCAACCGAACAGGGGATTTTTCAATGGACGTGCTGGAGATAACTAAAGTACAGCGCTCAACTCTCTCTGGCGCTCCCATTTACATGAATATAACGGTGGAAGGTGCGCAACCACCGATCCGCTCAGAAAAGTTCCCTGTTCTCCTGATCAGTGGGGATTTTAGAAGTTGCACTCCCACTGATCTGCAAGCTATGCCCTACTTTATGGATAGGAGAAAACTTGTTCTATGGGAAGATCACATGTAATGTAAAACACTATGATCTAATGTAGGATTAGTCAGAGCGGTGACTGTACCAACCTTTACACACGGTAAATAGAAAGGTGTTTTGTTGCTATTAGTTACAACATTCAGTCTTTACAGGTTCTTGCTCATCGGTTTCATATAGTGATCCTGTGCCATTATTATATAAGACGGTACCAGTGACTATTACCAATACTGTGATGACTCATACTTGGAAACTAATATATATTTATAGATATTATTATGGATATGTGTACTAGTCAAGGTAAGCTTGAACAACCAATTCATCTTAGAAAGTGATGACATTTTGTTGTCTTTTTATGATCAATAGGAGGGATCTGAGCCCCCATAGTTGACATCTGAGCCCCCATAGGAGACATCTGAGCCCCCATAGGAGGCATCTGAGCCCCCATAGGAGGCATCTGAGACCCCATCTATCATGATAATGAAGAGGACACGGCTAGAGATGAGCATAGAAATGAATGGACGTAGCTGGCACGCGGGGGGTTAAGCGGCCGGCCGCCGTCAAAGCGGAAGTACCAGGTGCATCCATTCATTTCTATGGAGCGTGCTGTTCAGATCGGCTGATCCGAACAGTACTCGCTCGTCTCTAGACACGGCGCCATTTCAGCACTTTAGGCTGAGGCCACGTGACGGAAAAGCTGCGTTTTTTGTTGTACATTTTGCTGCATTTTTTGCAATTTGTTGTCATCAAAATGGAGCATTGGACACCAGCCATTGGGAGAGACTCGGCCTCCATACTAGGTCGTATGCATGAGGCCTTGCAGTCTTTCCTTGCACCGTAGAGCTCCTGCAGCAGAACTCCATTAAGTGAATGAGCTGGTCTTATCTCTATTATAGGACCTACGTATATCGATCTACTATTTAGCTGCTCACTTCTATGTGACTTTTTATTACTATACTTAGGCACAGGGAGGAAACAAGTTTGCAAATTTGTGTTTTCATTTTAAGAGAACAGTACCAAACTGAATATTTGCCCTCTGTACAAGAAGGTCTACATTCATTCCTGCTCCCCGAGGCAACAACTGACATTGTATAGTCATCTCCTGTTCAAGCTCACATGTACATCTGTATACTCTAGAAGACAAATATTGTCAATGACAATAATCCGATAGGTACATTATTCCTGATGAGATATTTTGCATATGACATGAGAACCTGCTCAAATAAATGTTTATTCGCTAACCTAATATTTACTAGCAGGGACAAGCCAGTAATACGCACTGATTCTACTAGATTTTACATTATTCATCGATTTGCTGCACGCAGACTGGGGAAAGTTAGATGACATTCTGTGGCCTAGGGTCCATCAACAATTACAGGAAACAATTGTTAAATTGGGATGTCCTTAGGATGGCCTATAAATGTCTGATCAGAGGGGGCCGATAGTCTGTCCCTGCACTGCTCAGCGGTACGGGGCACTTTGGACACACATACTATACATAACACTGGGCTGGAAGAACACAACATTTGTCAACAAGGGTCCACGTGGTTTGAACCCAACATTTATAATGTTATGGCATATCCTAGTGATATACTATAGCATTATAAGATGACAGTATACTTTCAATACCCACTACAGCATCAGCAACTTACTAATGCAAGGATTGAGTATCTTTATGTCAGTCAATATGATTGTTTATGTGTTATTGATATGAGCCTGCCCAGTCACGTGTAGCGTGACATCTATCAGACAAGATGCCCAATCTTGCTGAGCAATCTTTTAGGCTACTGTCTTTTCAATTTAACTTCATAGAGGAAGAAATGACATGGCCCTCACCGGGCACTTTAAAAAAGAGCTTTCTTGGCATTCGATAGATGCCGCACCACTGATTCTGGCACAGTTGGAATTTTTTTTCTAGCACCACCTTTGATGAGCAATCAGTGCAGTGAGTTTTGGTGCCTATTTAGGCTCTGCGCTCAGGTGGGCGGTGTCAGGCAGGGTGTGTGATTCAAGGCTCCAATTAGAGGTAGACAGAATCAGAGTCCAAAATGACATCCCTTGCCTGCAGCTGCCTGACACTGCTTACCTGCAGAGCCTACGAGGCACCAAAATGAACAGTACTTGTTGCTCAGGGATGGCGGGGGCTAGAGAAAAAAATCCAACTGTGCTGGAATTAGTGAAGCTAGGTGGCAAAGGTGGTGAAAAGTTGTCTTTAACTCTGCTTCATTTTATCAAAATGCTGCCATGCAGGTGCTCATCCTCATACCCAGAAGGGTCACGGGAAGCCAATCTACGTATTAATATATTTTAGAGAACATACAAACTCCTTGCAGATGTTGCCCTGGACGTGACTCATACCCAGGACCTCAGCACTGCAAATCAAAGTTATATTAACTATTTCCTGACCCAACTATATATCAATTTGCTCAGTATCCATAACATGTCCCTGCAGACACCATGCTAAACATGACCGGTTGCCTTTAACATAGTCCTAGTATATAAATCAGCTAATGCAGCAGTGCAGAGTATTAGAGAGCCAGTACGATACTTGCAGACTCATTCAGATTATTCGTGACTATATTTCAGAAATAAGCAATTACCTTTGGAAGCGAATGGCTTTTCTCATAAATAACTAATTAGTCAGCAATTCTGAAATATTCTCATGATCTAAACAATTCAGACTATAAAAGTTCAAAACGGAAAGCCTCGCCAGGTAGTGACTCCCAAGGTGAGTGATGTAGACGTAGTCCTGACTGCTGACAGACAGGAAATGCTGAGACCTGTCTGCGCACGGGACCTATTATTGGATTGGTCATAAGGTTGGGCTTTTGATGAGTGGTCCCTATTGTTTCCTGTTTCCATTTTCCTTCCATCCAACCTCTTCGCATGGTCTTCATACTTCGCTCAGGGATCGTGTTCCATCGGCCTTTCTTTACCAGGAAGGTGTGTTCCTTGTCCCACCCTAATTGCTTCTGTTCTTGGCTGCGGCAGCTTGTTTTATGCTGGGTGTGGTGTAAACCCACATGAAAGTGCTGCAGACCCATCTTCCCCTGTTTTGCTTTCGCAGTACAATATTCCTAACAGGGACTATAGGACCTGTTCAGAACATCAATTATCAACCAATCCTCAGTCACTCCCACCGACCTGCTGGGAATTGCCTAAAACTTAAGCTCTGTAATTATCTGTCTTTTCAGGCGCACGGTTACAGAATGCTTTCTCCTCGTACCTGCTACATGCTGTTTAGTCTGCTGCTAGTCTGAGGGATCACATCGCCTGTGATGTAGCAGAGCTGACTGTGTCACTTCACTGTTTCTCCTGAATCTGCACACCTAGTCCTTGTTTGTCAGTCCTCTGTTTCTGGCTAACCTACTAGATATAGGCTAGCGCAAAGAAGGAGACAACTGGAAGAAAGTATCAGACTGAACTTGTATTCTGCCCATTATCATGGAGACAAATAGACTAGATAGAAGCCTAAGAAACCAATAATAGGAAATATCTAGTGCAATATTGTATTACTTTTCGCTTTAGATTAAAAAAAAAAAGCAACACAACTGATATAGAGTGCTAAAGGTATATATAATAAATAACCATACTAAACAATTGTGTTCTACGGTTTTGTCGGGGCCCCATGTGGCATAAACGCCACGGAAAAAAACATGGCGTGTTAGAGTCACCGCAAGATGGATGGGATTCTAGAGAATCCCTGAAAAATAAACCTAGTGGAAATGCTGCAATTTCCAAAACCATTGCGGAAATGCCTATGCAAATGCAAGAGGTTTCCCTATAGGTATAATGGAAGCAGAACGACTTCTGAGGAAACCTCTGATGTGTTTGCCCATGGTGCTTATTTGCTTTGGGATGCTACATGGGGCCTTGTCTAAGAAGCGTTGCACCTCAGTTAGAATTTTTCTCTAGACCCCACCATTCCTGAGCAATCAGTGGCTGATGTGATAACTAGACTCCTGACTGTCATGTAAGTGGTCTCAGGCAGGATTTGGCAAGGGGGAGGGATTTAGAATCCTGACACTGTCTCTGGTTGGACAGCATCAGAGATCTCGAAATCACACCCCCTTACTTGCTTCTGCCTGACACCACTCACTAAACAGTAGAAGCCTATCTATCATATCAGGCACCAAAACTACCTGCACCGGTTGCCAGAAATAGTGGGGGCAAATCAATCTAGAAGCGTCTATTAAATTAAACAAAGTTCAGGAAATGGGGGGGGGGCTGATAACCGATGCATTTTAGTCACACAATGTCGCATCTAGTTTTAGGTCCTATTTTCTAAGCGGGCTTAGTCTAGATGGAAAAGACGTAATGCAACAATATGTGCAAAATTTTGGTGTAAACTTCTGGCACAAAGTAACAGGTCGTATAAACGTAACCTAGACATTATAGGGATGCAGCAGATTTCTCATCCAGCATTAGGTCTGTCATGAGTGTTGAAAGCGGGGAAACGCTTTAACGCGCGTAACGCATTGAAATCAATGGGCTAAAAAGCCTCCCATTGATTTCAATGTGTAGCGCGCATAAGACGGAACCCATTGAAGTCAATGGGTTTCTGTTTTGACGCGATCACTCTGACTTGTGTTTATATGTCAGAATGAGCACAGCGTTACTCCGTGGGAACAGGGCCTGCAGTGGGAATAGCAGAAATAGCGATAGCATATTGCTTGACTACCTCCAGTGCTCCCACTGAAATGAATGGAAGTACCTGTGACGCTGACTTTGCCGCCGGCCGGCGTCACAGGTGCTTCCATTCATTTCTGTGGGCTGATCCGAACAGTGTTCGCTCATCTCTAATGGCCACTTCCAGGCACCACCACATAACAAATAACTTCACAGTAAGAAGAGATGAACTCATGGATAGTTAATGGGATTCTGTTCTCTCCTTCTATACTCTTCTTATTATACATAAGTAACATTAACCATTACACATTATCATTACCAACGCTTACTAAATTTATCAAAGACAAACACCGGACTAGCAGTAAACATACAGTATTTGTTTGCTTTCATACTGTGTATTTAGCTTCTATATCAATAGACCTGCTAGGACATATTAACATGAGACATGTCCAGCTTTAGACTGCCACAAACAGAACAGGACACCGGGATTTTTCAGTTCCGTACAGCAATGATTCACAAAACTCCTGTGTGCTGACACAGCTACTGGCACTGAATCTACAATGACACATCGGTGGTAAAGTATTACAATAAAAAGTAGGTTCATACAAGCAAAATGATTGAGAAAACTAATGAGGATCCTGAAGATATCAGTAAAGACCTTGATGTAAATGCTGGCATTTCCCCATGGTGGGACTATTAAAGGATTATCTTATCTCATATAATCTCATCTTATCTTACTTTGGCATGGGCCAACACTAACATTCTGCTGGTAGAGCAATGGTGTATATATTAATTCCAGTGCTGTCTCTTATTGTAGACTTCATAGTGATCTTCAGCTACAGAGTAACTGAGATTTTATATCGCGATTGTAGACAGTATATACGGATCTGTGAATATTAATATATATATATATATATATATATATATATATATATATATATATATATATTATTACTCTGCAGAGCTCCTCCTGATGTATAGCAAGCTGTCTATTTAAGAAAATTAAAGACAAGTTGATTTCTGCAGAGGGCTCCTCTCCCCCTTACAAAAAATCCCGCAGATGAGTTAAGTGATGATCATGTGGGGTCTAATATTTTGGAAAGTACCAAGGTTTTACCAGTGTCATTTCAGTGAATGTTACTAATTATGTTTTAAAAAGTGAGACTAGAACTTAGCGATGTTTATAAAACAAAATGTGATACAAAGTATTTATAGTCATTAATATTGGGATTCTGGTGATAGAAAGAAACTAAAAGGAGACAAAGCTTAAGGGGCTGAGACATGATGCGTAGGCTAAGTCCCCACATAGCGAAACACAGCCAAATAATGCAATGCGTTTTTTTTCTCGCAGTGTTTTTTGCAGGTAATCCTCAGAGTTTCTTCTCCGTTCTACCTATACAGTAAGCAACAGCGTTTACGTAAGTACACCCCAAAATCAATACTGAGTAGATTGGTTACCGCTATATATAGGCAATGGGAAATAAATAACTCTCTTTCTTCAGTGACCATATTAAAGCTTTCATACACACTAGATTGTGAATATCTGGTACATCGGAGCACGTCCACCGTTAAGGGACTACACTGAAGTGGCTGCCATGTCACACAATATTAGGAAAATTGCTCTTGCATGAGTAGTGAAGGATTTCTAGCTTTTGGCCACATAATTGTAGACATTCGATTGGCTGAAAAAAAAATCCAACATGGCTGCATGCTTTTGTAATAGGGGCCATTTTGGATCTTTGTTGGTGGGTACAGCCAAGGGCATAGCTATAGGGGGTACAGTGATTGAAGTCTATACTGAGCCCTGGACCATGAGGGGCCACAAGCTAGGTAGAGGCCCCATTACAGATCTCGGATTTGGTCCCAGAAACTTCAAGTTACGCCACACAACAAGCCCCCAGACTCCAAATCTTGGGTTGGACTCTCAGTACAAGCTCAATATAAATGACTATGTTCAGAGACTTAGCTGTGTTACATACATGACTAGGTTATATTACACGTGCACTATTACTGTATTACTGTGAGCTATGACACTGTATTGTGCAGCTCAGATACATAGTAGTGCTCTAGTTTGTTTGATATGACTCTGTATGTTGTTACATAACATTCTTCATTGCAGATACTATCCCTGGAGAGGACAGCACTATATGAAGAATATCAACGTAAATCAGTTTGTCTTCTAACCAAATTCCAGTCCCCAGACAAGCTTAAACCTGACCTTTGTAATGAAATTCATTTTAACTCCACGTTCACATATTTCCTTACAAATATTTGCAAATGATAGAGACCTTGTACTGTACTTAAGAGGAACCCATATATGATTAATAGTGATACTGAGTTACATCCAGCAGCACAGCTCAGTGGTTAAGTGCACCTGGATGCTGGATACACTTTCAGTTCTCAGTTTTATCTCTTATGTCATAGCCCAGTTAAAGGGGTTCAGTATATTCATATAAACCTATGTAATGAATATAATATTAGGAGATGACAGCTGCCGTAACTAAGTTCATGTTGGTTGTCCATGGGTATCTGAGCTATAGTTGCTTCAATGACTCTATAACACACACGTCCATGATGCATGGAAAGCAAAGCAAGAAATAATTGATGAAGACGTGACAATAAAACATGGATAAATCCACTATATATGACCAACAAAAGCACAAATTCGGTGTACTGTATACCTTCAGGCTGACTTGTACTGATGTAGCTGGTGGCTGACCGAAGATGTCACATGACTGGATATGAGATTTGTCTACTGTATTTGACTGTACATTTTGGAAACTATCTATCCATCCATCCATCCATCCATCCATCCATCCATCCATCCATCTACAGTATCTATCTATCTATCTATCTATCTATCTATCTATCTATCTATCATATCTATCTATCTATCTATCTATCTATCAATCATCTATCATCTATCTATCTATCTATCAATCATCTATCATCTCTATCTATCTATCTATCTATCTATCTATCTATCTATCTATCTATCCCATATCTATCTCATATCTATCTATCTATCTATCTATCTATCCCATATCTATCTATCTATCTATCTATCTATCTATCTATCTATCTATCTATCAATCATCTATCATCTCTATCTATCTATCTATGTATCTATCTATCTATCTATCTATCTATCTATCTATCTATCTATCTATCCCATATCTATCTATCTATCTATCTATCTATCTATCTATCTATCTATCTATCTATCCATCTATCTATAGATCTATCCATCCATGTATCTATCTTACTATTTATTAATAAAGTATATATAATCGAAGTGAGATTGACAATCTAGTCTTATGATATTAGGATTGCCTATAGTCACACATTTATAGTTTGTCCCAATCATTTACTCAGTCTTGACACATAACAGTAAGAATGACAGACATATTAGATAGCTGATAGATATAACTTGCATATTCCTTTCCCAATATTACTAGTAGAGCATGCACAGTTTTTGAGACGCCGCACACTGCAAGACAGGCTGCATTCGTGATGTCTCCCTAAGGAAACACAGCACCCCTTTTAACCTACTCCTAAATATAGTGTGAAGTGTGCTACATATCACGTATACAAGTAAGATAATTACATTTTCCTATAGATGTTCCTTAAAGGGGTCTTCTTGATTAGATAACCATGTTCTATACAATGTTAGGAGGATCCTGGGTTCAGCATCCTCATCTTTTGGAGAATCTCTCGCTCTGAATCACCTGCACTTGCCTTGCGCAGACAACCCATCGATTTACATGTACATTATGCAAGGCTTAAAGGGGTTGTTCCATTATGGACATTTATCCCCTATCAGGCTGGTTGCCTGGACCTCTAGTGATGAGGAGGACGAGGAAACATAAGTCCCCCTAAGGCCTCCTTGTGAATGGAGCGCCAATTCGGTTGCGTGACTGGGGCTCCATTAACTTCTGTGGGGCTGATTTGATTTCAGACTATTTCTCTCTATGGCCATAACTGTGCTGTAACGCATATCACTAGATGCTGTTAACCTATAAAGGAGAAGCTCAGGCCAGATGGCTCCATCCATAATCATGTACAGAAAATAGAATAAGAAAAACTACAATCAGAAAATTAATTTTAAAAAAATTCTGGTTTTATTTAATTAATTTAAATAATAGAAATTGGCAACACATTCGGAGCTTAAAGTGACGGTATAAAACTAAAACCAGTGCGCACGTGTATTGATACTGAGCACCTTATGGGCAGAATTAAAATTGGTTTAACTCCATATTTTCTGCAAAGTCTCAGATGAACGCCCTTCATTAGGTTTGGCAAGTCATCCAATTCAGATTTCATACATGGCTATTAAGAAAATGATTAGAGCCTTGAGGGACAAAGCCTAAGGATGAATGAAGGAGGGGCCCTAGGTGGGGCCCTGTGATACCACAAATTTCACCCTTTTGATCTACATAATTTATTGCCTTGTACTCCTGTGTAATTGTTTTAATATTGTAGCTTACTTTGTTGGCTAGACTTGCAGCCTGTAAATATTAGCATGCGCTTTAGTCTATTAACCAGTATGCCTCGGTAAAAATTTCGCGATCAGCATGCTTAAGAAAATGGCACAGGTGCTCAGCAAAGTGCGAACTGGTGGGGTGTGCGCCCTGAATGTTATATGTCATGGGGCGCCATTAAAGGGGTTTCTGGGACTTGAGGACTTGATGACCTATCCTTATAGTCAGAAGAGGCTGCAGTGTTCAGGTGAGCGCCGTGACCCCTGCACAGTATATGCAGTATATATCATAGGGGAAAGGCTTGGTATCGCCACTCATCCCCATTCACTTGAATAGGACTGAGCTGTTGATGTACCACATGACGTCATCGGCACATGACATAGACTCCTCAAACAGCTGATCGTGAGGGTCCAGGGGGGGTGTCAGACCCCCGATCATCCTATATTGATGACCTATCCTAAGGACCTATCCTAAGGACCTTTAAGTTCCAATCCTTGGCCCGTGTTCAGAGTGACCTGGAAGTAGAGACTAGCCGAGGACACAAGCAATGTTGGAACAAGATAAGTGAAGTGAATATGGAGACTTTAATTTAAAAAAAAAAAAAAAAATCCTTCCACACAAGTCAAACACTCCTTCAGTCATTCAGCATATGGGTGTTTCTACTGACTTGCCAAATGCATGAAATCTCAGCTTGGTCCACACATGAAAGGGCGTAAGCGGCTGCCAGATAGCTCAGGCTGTGGCGTATTTCCCTTCAGAATAATGGATCGGGCCATGTTGAAATTCAACATGCCCAATTGTTTGCCCCTAGATCAGTGGGTTCTGTGCTCTACTAATAGAAAACATCACTAATGCAGTAGAAAATTACAAACTTAAGTTACTAAACCTTCATGTATATTTTGCCTGTAGATTGTTTTAAATTGACACACAAAATTGGATTACTGAATACTTTAATGGGAGTCTGTCATCCGCACCGTCCCTACTGAGCTATAAGCACAGTCAGGCTGGGTTCACACCAACGATTGGATTCCATTTGAGGATTCCGTCCCTCATTCTGCTTGAAAAATGCAATTTTTTTTGCACTTTTTGAGCGGAAACCCGACGGACCCCATTACAGAAACCTTGCATTTTGCTCTCATGTACAGTATGTGCTATAAATAATAGATTCTCTCTTTACCGGATTGTGTATTCACCATCTCTTCTTCCAGCTGAGAGAAATCGTCCTTTTCAGTTTCCATGTGATCTCATTGACAAAAATCTGTCTCTTTAACATCCATCAGTGCCTTTGCCAAATCGTCTTTCTATGGACGAGAGAAATATTTAATATTAAGGTTTTATATATAGTACAACATTTTAGACACAGGGCAGTCCTGACATCTCTCTAAGGCTATGTTCAAATGTCGGCAGAGGTTCCATTACTAGAGTTACTTTAAGGAAATAGTATGTTTTTGTACTGTGTTAGCCAGTGGATATGGAATATAAAAAACAAAAAACTTGAGAGTCTTCAGTAGTTGATACCTTATTTTAATGGCTAACTAATAATGATGACAGATTAGAAGTTTTCAAGGCTCTTGGCCTTAGGAAGAGGCCGAGAGCCTCGAAAGCTTGTAATCCGTCATCATTATTAGTTAGCCATTAAAAAAGGTATCAACTACTGAAGACTCTCAAGTTTTTTGTTTTTTCTATAGAGTTAATTTCAGATTCAATCACAAATCACAGACAATTCTGCATACAGGATTTTTTCATCTGGCAAAATGATGGACACTATAAAGGATAGTCACTGAACCCTATAAAAGTTTGTGGGGTTCATGGGGTCCCAGTTGTAGAAGTCCAAAAATGGAACAAACTGGCCCCCCCAGAATGGATGGATAGCCTACATGTGATGGCTATAACCAGTGCAGGTTCTGTTGGCTCCCAATCCACTGGAATTCTACTAACTCTACATGTTTGGGTCACTTTGTATATTTTGTGATATAATTATTAGTATTGATAGTTATAATTGCCATATCAGTATCATTGGTATTTGTCCTCCATGAAAAAGATTGGTGACAAATATCATCCATCAATTGTCTAATTTTCATTCTTCCTATTCATTGTATCCAATTATATGTGGGATGGAGAAAGAAATGTCATTATTCACATCATTATCCCATTGGCTTTAACATCCGAACAATGGATGGAACAATAAAGATAGTTTCCGCAGAACAGGAAGAAGTTGTATTCTCTACATTCCTGTTTGGCGTAATTGGCGTCCATTGCCAGGATGAATAACTACACAAGAAGTTTTGGTCAAAAATGAATCCCGATGACATCCATTGTCTCAGCTTTGATGGTCTTTTGACCGTCCTTTGTCATTAACTTGTCTTGCAAAAACTTATGAAGATCAACCTACCTCTACAATTGACTTAATAGCTAGTAATATATTGTTATATAACTGTAATGATAAAATGGCTAAGGTTTGGGCAAAATGTTCTTTAAGGCTAAGGCCCCGCAGGTCGTATCCGCAGCAGTAAAGCACTTCGGGAAGAACCGCTGCATGAACGCATTGCGGTTCTTTCCGCAGCACTTTTAAGAGAAAGTTCACAGAGTTTTCCTCTGCGGACTTTCTCTTAACATTATATCTGGCGTTTCCGTAGATATAATTGACATGCTGCGATTTGCAAAGTCGCAACGGCTTTGCAAATTGCAGCGTGTCCGCACTGTGATCTTTTCCGCAAAGTGGGGATGAGATTCTCATGAATCTCGTCCACTTTGCCTGCACTGTACAATGCCGTGATTTTTCCCGCAGCATCTCCGCTGTGGGCAAATTGCGGCGTTTCCGGTCCGTGGGGCCCGGGCCGTAGTCAACACATTAACCATGCATCCTGTTTTACAACTCCATCTTTACCATGCATGGACTACCTATGGTCATACCTGAAAGTCTGGATTGAAACATATTGTACATTATACCGCATGTAACTATTGAGCTGTTATTTGGGTACTTTATAGCCATATTATTTAGACTCCTTCTGGCACTGTTAGACAATGTTCACATCTGTACTGGTTTCATTAGGAGCAGATTCCATCAAAAATTGTAGACTTAGTGATAGACTTTAGAAAGAATAGCTGCCAGACTCCATTATAGTCAACTGGGTCCACCTGGAACTGTTTGTGTCTATCATAAGAGATCTGTCTATGTTTCAATTTCAGTTTTTCAGTTCCCATAATGGAATATGAATTATGATCAGATCATATAATCTAAAAGACAAGGGGCATAACTTGAGAGGGTTGCAGAGGGGACAATTGCAGCAGGGTCCAGGAGGCTTAGGGGGCCCATAAGCACTGGTATCAGTATTGAGATTGCAGCTTCCATCTGGCCTATAAGCCAAGGAGACCCACAGATTACCCGAACCACACTAAGGTGGATTAAACTCGTTAGCACCCGTAACCATCATTATAAAGAATTTGCTGTAGGGATGAGGTAGGGGGCCCAGACAAAAGATTGCACCAGGGCCCACAAGACTTTAGTTATGCCACTGCTAAGAGTCCTATTTATTAACTTTATATATGAAATGAATTGGAGAAGACACTGAAGTCAGAGGGTGGAGAAATAGAGGAAAGATCGGTTTAGGTAATAGGAACACATATTAAGCCAAATGGATTCTGCATAACACAAATGATACACAAATAGACAGATAGATTGAAACATAGATAGATAGGCAGATACAGATAGATGACAATGCAAGACACTAAAAGCAGATGCACATATATCAGTCACAGTAAAGTAGACGGGATTGTAGCAAATCCCATCCACATACTGCGGAAAAATATGCACAGCAGACATGCTGCAATTTCCAAAATGTGGAAGGAGAACGTCCACAGAGGAAACCTCTGCAGACTTTCTGTAAAAAGCACTTCGGGAAACACTGTGATGCATTGCCTCCTCAGATTTTCCCACAGCGCTTTTTTTACTGCGGCTAGCTATGTGGAGCCTTAGCCTAAAGAGTGTTCCTGCCATAACATTTTATGACCTAAATGCAATGCTTTAAAATAGAAATCAAGTTTTAGCTAAATCTTATAAGGGTACAGCTAGAACGGAGGGTAATATATTTTTTGACGTCTATGAGCAGCAGCATAAGCTTAGTACTCAATTATGCAGAATGGTAAAGATACTTCCGTCTTCATAGGACATGAAAGGATGGCATATAGTATTGTGGCACTGGCATATGCTGTATACTGTGTATGACTATAGCTTTTGTATTTGTAAGAGACGTAACTATAGGGGATGCAGAAGTAGCCGTCGCACCAAGGCCGTGGTGTTGGAGAAGACCCACATCGTAGGCGAGGACTTATAGATTTTGTATTGAAGTTATTTTTCTATCAGGTGTTACAAAATCTGCGCTGTGCATAGTGAACACCTGTATGCCCTTTCCTAAGGCTCCTACATAATACCGCATCTCCTTGGCTGCCTATAACTAATGACTATATTGCTCAATCCCTTATCACGCTAAGGCACCATTCACCCAAAGTACAGTAAGTGCCTGACCTGTGACTTAGCACCATGGTGATGGCGAAACAGAATGTTCCAAATATAATTTATGATATTAGGAAAGAACATTATTTCTAAATGTCATTTTTACGGTTTATATCCATCTACTACAGTACGGTATATCTCATAGCATTGAGTATTTTTACCTATGAAGATTTACATTAAAATGGAACTTACTTTATAGGAAATGTTGAAGATGTCCCGTCCGCTCTGTATTTTATGTTAAATATTAGCCATGTTCCTTTAATAAAGTACTTAAGAATTAGATGACGTTTTACCTGTTGTGAAACTACTATTAAGTCTATGATGACTTTTATGTCACGCTTCAGATGCCCCCGATGGCAGATTTTTGGATTGGAATCCAGATAACATTTATTACTTATATATGGCGGTTTTATGTGGTATACTGGTAAGTGTGTTAAGGGTCTGTTCTAGAGATGAGCAAGCACTGTTCGGATCAGCCGATCCGAACAGCACGCTCGCATAGAAATGAATGGACGTAGCCGGCACGCGGGGGGTTAAGCGGCCGGCCACCGTCAAAGCGGAAGTACCAGGTGCATCCATTCATTTCTATGGAGCGTGCTGTTCGGATCGGCTGATCCGAACAGTGCTCGCTCATCTCTAGACTCTGTTCACACTAACACCATGGCACAGGAGAGAGATGGATCCACTTTCAAACAGATGTCAATGTCTCCTATTGGATCTCCTTGACTGATGATGGGGTCTGTCAGATTTTTGGACGACCAGAACTATAAGGACTGTGTTACAAGTATTGTATAGAGTATAAATGAACAGCAATGTAGGGGTATGTTCACACTACTGTTAAAAAATATCTGTTGCTCTTATCCATCATAGGATCATAGCAACAGACACTATGGTGATATGATGGATACAGACAGAACCCCCTCTGTTTGGTGGCCTTTTCGACTCTAATGTAAAAAAAATTAAAATTACGGAAGCTTTCTTCGGTCATATTATTTACTTTTCTAATGGAAGAAAAATTTCTGCATCCCATCCGAAAAATAGCAAACAAGATAGAAGAAAACTTCTGTCAAGTTTTTAACATTAGAGTGAATACAGGCGGACCCCAGGCCGAGGGGGATCTATCTGCATCAGTCACTCTACTGCTGTTAATGACAAGAGATGAGCGAACACTGTTCGGATCAGCCGTTCTGAACAGCACGCTCCCATAGAAATGAATGGAAGCTCCTGGCACGTACACTTTGCCGGTGGCCGGTCGCCGTGCCAGGGGCTTCCATTCATTTCTATGGGAGCGTGCTGTTTGGAACGGCTGATCCGAACAGTGTTCGTTCATCTCTAGTAATGACCATTGCTGTCACCGTAGGATGGATGAAATCAATGGACATTCATAATGCCAGTATGAAAGTATCTTATGATGTATGATATACACAACATAAAGCAAACAGGCAGGCGGCTTCCTCTGTACCTCATTCTTAAGATGACATTGGAAGTATATACAGTGTATATACATAACTTGACTTTCTGCGGTGCGATATCTTAGAAGACTCCAAAAGTCATTGAAACCCCATTGGAAGAGTTGAATTAACATTCTGCATTGAGTTATGTTAACCTTTGCTGCTTCTGTATATATATATATATATATATATATATATATATATATATATATATACCATGTACAGTACTGTGGCTTTACATCACAGTGACAATAAATAGAATCTTACGTAATCTCTGTTTGTGCTACTTTACATAACAAAGGAATTATGTGTCTCCTTCTTCTGCTCATTCAATGCTACTTAGTCCTTAAGTAAATGTTAGAGATTATTTTTACCCTTCAAGGCGTAACTTATAAACATTTGCAAAGTTAAAATTTTAGTATGTGGGAATATCAGAATGTAAAATATATGCAAGGAACTTTTAATATGTATCTAATGTATAAGCACTGGGCATCTATAACAAAATAAGTGGTGACAATAGTTTCCGTAAATCAGATGGGTCAGACGTGCTGTGGATCTGAAGCGCTGACAGTAGCCATTGTAACTCATGGATAACAATTCTATAATTCTATAGTCTTATAAATTTATTTATAAAATTACTAATTAGGTGCAAACAAATTCTGCACAAAATATACATGGAAATTGACCCATGGCGTAGATATTAAATCCCTAGCCTGTCAATTTATGCTGACGCTTTTCACCGCAGATTTTACCCTTTGCAATGGTAGTAGCAAATCTGTAGCAAATTCTCAGCAATTCAGGCAACAACTCCGACACACAAGGACTGTCTTTAAGAAATCCTAATGCGTCTTTAATGAAAAATAACCAAAATGTCAGATTACTATTTTTTACCAGCCATACTATTCTGCAACGAAAACCTGACAGATCAGTGCAAACTAGAAACCGGCTGATGGTAAACTGCATTACAAATTCCCATGGCGGACACTAACAGAAACATTTCTGGAATTCTGTAAAGAGTATACAGCAGAATAACAGATTGAGATCGGAGTAATATGGGAGATCCAGGCGACTCGGATACGCGGCAGATATTCCATAGCAGCAGCAAAAAGACAAATCAGATCTGTCCATGACCGTGAAGCCGGACCATATAAACAAGACAACATTTCCAATGGATTGTAAGGATGCAGCGTATTATATACACGTTTCGTCTATTGGAATCTAGAAGCAGCATGTCTGCTCTTTCATAAATCATGTCCTATCAATGAAACTGACAACATTGTAACCAATTTGAGGTATTGGTTGTTTGTAGACAACACTGTTAAGTCTATGGACAACATCTATTAAAACTATGTTGCAATATTGTAACAACTTTTTACTGCAGTGATCCTTACTATAGTGAAACTACAACTCTCAGCAGGTTACTAGTTTTCATTTCGCAACAGCTGGAGAGTCACATGTTAGGAACAAGTGTGTTACGGTTTAGTGCAAAGAAGCCAAATGCTAAGTAAATAATGTATTTTATAAGAACCTGTGCAGGCAATACTAGAAACCTCAGCTGTATCTGTTGTCCCTGCTTCCCATCCTATGGTATCCACTAGTTTTTAATGATCTCAATTGTAATTCTATCAGCTAATAAAATAAGGTGATGAAATGGTTAAATCCCTTAAATAGGTGTAATATTTTAATAAAAAATAGCAATCTGTCTATTATGATAGCAGGTGAGATTTCACACCAGGACTTACAGGGGTAAATATTTGCTGATCTGTTTTTATTCCTCTATATACTTGCTGGCATATACAGTAGTAATAATACCATAAAAGTCAAAGCTTGACCACTTTTACATTGGGATACTGAACATCTTACAGTGTCTCTTAGTTGATATGTTACAATGTTGCTAGAGGCTGCGGTTCTACATTCCAAGAGTTGCTTCTTGTGACCTTGGACATCTTGTCATTATTTATTTCAAGTGCTAAAACTTTGTCTCTGTTTGACCTAGGTACCAAAAAGCGTATTATAAGCTGCGACCTTGTCAAGCACAACAAGTGTAGGAAGAATAATTTAGGTCAAGTGTTAAAGCAAATCTAAATAAAATAGCTGAAATATACATAAAAACCCTATGAGTAAAAACATGAAAAAATACAAAAAAATGCATAGAAACAAGTAAATTGTTAATATATTAGCAGCACAGAATACTTACCCTACTTTCCGGTCCTGTATTCAGAGTGCTTGGCTCCTTGTATTGTACATTGCAAGTGTTGCTGATGATGATGATGGTTCTTGCCGTTGAGACTGTATAAATACTGTATTCCAGTTGTATGGCACCTCGTCGATCCTCAGCATGAAATAGCTGGGCCTTGTACTTGTACTCTTCTTTTACTTTGGCGTCTACGCATGAGTTGCAGAAAGCGAGTGGAAGATGTAGGTTGTCTCCTCTTACTTTCCTAGTGAAGCACAACAGCGTGCTGCTGCTGGAGCCCAGGAATTAGATCAGGGAATATGTCAGAAGTGGAGTGGAATCAGGTAGGAAAAAAAAAAAGCATGTCGAAATACATGTGAGATTACATCAGTTGGAATAAGGCAGGCAGATGGCTGTGTGAGCCAATTATTATATCAGCTCTTACTTGCCCCAGGCAATCTGCATGTAATATGAAAAAAAGTGACTAAGGTACAGGTTCTTCAAGCTGCACTTCATGTGAACAGACGAATCTGTAGGATCAGTGCCGAGCACCAGACAACATGGGGAAAAGCACAAAACATTTCTAACAACTATATACTATGGGAGTACTAATACTGTGCTCATGGTGTCCTTTACATGGGTGCCTACCTAGTCTTACTCTAGGTTCACACTTGCGCTCAGGTTTCCGTTCTTTATGTCCACTTGGGGACCTGAAAAACAGAAACCTAATCCACTTATAAAGCACTTACCTCTGGAAACCCATGGACCCCATAGACTATAATGGGGTCCGCTAGGTTTCCACCCGAAAAATGTGGGAAAATTGCATAGAGAGAAGCCATGCTTGTAGGACTTTTCTCTTCGCAATTTTCAAGCGGATTTAGGGACAGAAATCCCAAGCGCAGGTGTGAACCTTGCCTTAGGGTTATTTTGGTTGAGTAGAGATATATGGCATAAGGACCTAACACGACCCCAGTGCGTTGCCGTTTTTAAGCCAAGTACACCTAGTGACTAAAATTCTAACTTCTTAGGACGTGGTCAGCATAGCTCCCAACCATCCCGCATCTCATGAGACAGTCCCGATTTTAGACTGCTGTCCTGCACGGTTTACCGCATGTCCCGCTCTGCCCTGAAGTGTTTTGCTTATTAACAAACTTTCCCCCAATAACCATCGGCTCTTATAACAGTCAAAGGGTTGTAACCAGGATAAGAGCGGGTGGTGATCAGGGGAAAATTTGACTACTGTACTCAGAAGGACCTGTCTGACATCAGACGGTCACGTGACTAGGTAGGTGTGTCTTTGTATCCCGTATAGTGCAGGAAGAGATGGAGAGATGTGTGGTCTCTCAAGAGATGCAGGGTGGACTGTATGTGTGGGGGGATGTGGGGTACAGGGTGTACTGTGTGTGGGGGAGATGTGGGGTGCACGGTGGACTGTGTGTGGGGGAGGGATTTGGGGTGCATGGATGTACTGTGGGGTTGGAGGTGTTGGGTGCATGGGTGTACTGTGTGTGGGGGGGTAAAATGTGGGGTGCATGGGTGTACTGTGGGGTAGAGATGTGGGGTGCAGTGTGTACTGTGTTGAGAGGAGAAGTGGGGTGCATAGGTGTACTGTGAAGGAAGAGATGTGGGATGCAGGGTGTACCCAACTATAAATGGATGGGCAGAGTCAATTTATAAGTGGGTGGAGCTAAATTTGTCAGGACCCGCCCACCTTTTGTCCCTCTTTCTGTCCTTTAACCCCTTAAGGACCAGGCCATTTTTTGGTTTCGCATTTTCGTTTTTCCCTCCTCACATTTCAAGAGCCATAACTTTTTCATTTTTCAGTTCACAGAGTCACATGATGGCTTATTGTTTGCGGGACAAATTGTACTTTGTAATGGCATCATTCAATATGCTGTGCAATGTACTGGGAAGCTGGAAAAAAATTCAGAATGAGGTGCAATTGGAGAAAAAATGCATTTGCGCCATTTTCTTATGGGTTTAATTTTTACAGCGTTCACTGTTTGGTACAAATGACATGTTACCTGTGTTCTACGTGTCAGTACGAACGCGGTGATACCAAATTTATATAGTATTTGAAATGTTTTGATACTTTTAAAAAAATGATAAACTTTGCAAAATAGAAAAAAAATTTTGTGTCATCATGTTCTAACACCTGTAACTTTTTCATATTTCCATGTATGGAGCTGGTTGTGGTGTCTTTTTATGCGGGACAAGATGACGTTTCTATTGATACCATTTGGGGAAAGATCTGATGGTTTGATCACTTTTTATTCAATTTTTTATAGGAGGCAAAGTGTTGAAAAAAACGCTTTTTGGCTGTTTTTATTTTTTTTGCCACTACGCCGTTCGCAGTACGGGATAAATGTTTTAATATTCTAATAGTTCGGGCATTTTGGAGCACAGGGATACCTAATATGTTTATGTTTAATGTTCTTTAATTACTTTTATAGCTAATCTAGGGAAAGGGGGGTGATTTGAACTTTTATATTTTTTTTATTTTTTTAATACTTTTAAAAACTTTTTTTTTTCTTCTGTTACATTTATGATCAGACCCCTTAGGTACCTTGAAACCTAGGGGGTCTGATCGCTCATACTATTCACTGCAATACTACAGTATTGCAGTGAATAGCAGAATCCCAGCACTTCTATTAGACAATGCCTCTGGCCTCTGGCATCGTCTAATAGATCTCGGGCAGAGACAAGCCTGGAAGCCTTCAATAGGCTTCCGGCTGTCATAGCAACAGATCACCGCCCTCGTGTGACGTTCAGGAGGGCGGCGATCGGGGAAACATGGCGGCGCCCATGCCGCCGGCGCCGTTTACACACTGCGGTCGCGTTTGACCGCAGTGTGTAAAGGGTTAACAGCAGCGATCGGCTCGGGCACCGACCGCTGCTGTTATTGGCAGGTCCTGGCTGTATTATACAGCCGGCATCTGCCGTGTATGGAGCGAGCTCAGCGTGTGAGCTCGCTCTATACATCCCCATGCGACCCATGACGTACAGTTACGTCAAGGGTCGCTAAGGGGTTAAAAGTTGGGAGGTATGGGTCAGACATAAGGCTTTGTTCCTCTGTTGACAATGCTTACTTCCTACTTCCTGGCACCCTTAGTGGCTGCCTGATACAGAGCTCCAAGCTGAGAGCAACCTTTTTCTTTCCTTTCTCACTCTTTTCTCTGTATCTTCAAAAATCCTGTAACCAAGCAAACTAGCACTATGAATTAGCAACTATAAATCGAATGGAAGATCCTGTGGAGTATTTTGTTTCTATTGTAAAGCATGGACAATGACTCAAGACCTGGTTCAGCTGGTTTCCTGTGTGTAGACATGTGCCTGTTTACCATCCCCCCAGGAACTAAGGACAGCATGGACACCATGTGTCATGGAGGTGAAACCTACATGGAAATGCGGACTTCTTCTTTCAAGGAGATGATTTTTGGCGTCTATTGCTGATGTGTGAGGATGCCTACAGCTGACTGGTATTTCTTTCTATTACTGTGGACACGTGGGACTCTGTTACAACCTGGGAACCATCACCCACCTACCCCCATGTGTTTGGCTTGGCAAGAGAGCAGCACCCTGTCTACCTGGATGGCTTCAGACTGGCTTAGGGTCACCGTCACTGAGCGGTGGATTGGGGAGGCCGCCCCTCACGCTCAGGCAGAGAGCAGGTCCTCTCCGTGCCTGCTCTCTGCCTGCTAAAGATGCTTGCTCCGTCCCGCCCCCTCCACTCAGCCCCGCCCCATCTGCGCCGGCCTCACCAGCCCACTTCCGCTCGGCCCCGCCTCCTCCTCCGGGGGGGGGGGAGCGACTTTCTGACATCTGCTTCAGGCGGCAGAAAGCCATGGTTCACCCCTGCATTTACCGCTGAGGTCACTTTAACTACTGGCTGCACCATTTACACCATTGTTTTATCAACCTGTACCTCGGCATATTTCGGAATACAGAATCCCAAAGCATTATGGACTGTAAGTGTTTAACTCTCACTAGACAGATGCCAAAGGCAGACATGTGGACATTTGTAAGGCCCCACAGGCCGGCACTGTAATTTCTAACTACAATCTATACTCTGCCATAGGTTTGTGTTGGGCAGACAGAGTGCCCCTTCCATTTGTCAATCTCTTTAGACAACACAGTCACTATTGACTTCTATATGAAGACCTAGACATGATAAAATAGTTTAAATAATATATCTAATATTTAAATAATATGATTTGCTATAACAGAGAATATGCCCTAACAAACCCTCACATAAGATAACCCTAGGTTCCTTGGATCTAGGCTGCCTGTGCTGTTGCCAGGGTTCATTTGTTAACACCTCCAGTAGTATTAACCACAAAGTTTAAAGGGATTCTACCATTAAAATCAATTTTTTTGTCCCTAACACATAAGAATAGCCTTAAGAAAAGCTATTCATCTCCTACCTTTAGATATGTGCAGTGAAAACCAGATAACTGTTTATTAACTCAGGTAAACAACAAACCAGCAACTTGTAGATGGGGGTTGTGTGCACAGAACAATTCCCCTGCCTTAGTTTTAGGAAGCTGCCCAGGGATGTTACAGGCTCTGTAATAAAGTTCAACAACTACTCTTCCTCTTATGCCACTCCCAAGCTAGGATGTTGGGGCTAGTAGTGGAGCAGGGAGTCCTGACAGGGGTCTGGTTACCTGGATACTAGGCCTGAATAAGTTCCTCCTGTCAGGATCCTCCGTTACTCCAACTGGCACGACTGTTCCAACAGAGATGCTCCACACTGTTCCCTGTCTCAGGGCTATCTCTGGATGAGCCTGAGGTGATAAATAATCCTCCTCTAGACTGTATTGGCGGCCATAGAGTTCCAGGGCTGGTAGCCTCTCTGCACAGTCCAGCATGAACTGTACAGGATGACTGTTCTCTCTGAACTGACCTTCAATGGTCGCCATGAAGACTATAGCCTACCATAACCCTGCCCAGTGGCCTGTGATAAACCAGCGCTGATCTAGGTGTAACACCCCCTTTGGCCACACCCCCTGGTAGCGGGGCGTTCGGATAAGTATTAGTTGCCGTTCTACCTTGCTTAGCGCAGTGCCTCCACCCTTGTCGGTGATATTCTGGTGCTTCCGGGTTGACAGTACCTTTCTTCAGATCTCTGTCCGGGGCTTGACAAGGGAAAGCCCCGCCCACACCAACACGCCAGAGAGGATTGTGGTATAAACAAAGAAACCTTTATATGGAACTTAATAAAGTAATGATGAAGTACAATATGCAATAACATTCACAGCATCAGTAAGGTATAATACTTTAAACGATAAACCTATCTAGAAAATGGCAGGTCTATATGGCAAAGCCCAAGGACAATGTATAACAATCACAAAGCTCAGTCTTAATACAAGGCCTGTTGCCGCGGTTCTGGAAAGAATCTTCTTTCGTTGGTGCACATGAAATATGTCAGAAATGAACAATGCTCCTTTAATTCCTAGCAGGGTAATATTCCTTAGTCCAGAAGATTTGGTACACTGCAGAAAATCCAGTACTGGCTACAATCATCTATCAGCAGGCTCTATCCCTTACAATAGGACATGGCAGCACAGCAGGTGCCTGGATGCATCAAGTCTCTTTTACTCCTTCTGCAGTGCTCAGCTTAAAAAGTTATACTAGACAAGAACAACTCACTCCTGGATCATAGGATGCAGTCTAAATAAGAATGCTGGTGGTAGGTACACTTACAGTTCCAGAGGAATTAATGCTGTCCTGTCCAACAGGCTGCCAAAGGGTTAAGTCTGGAAGAACGTTCCGGTGTAGCAGGGAGGCGCCTCCGTCGGTTGTGGAGAGTATGAATACCCTGTATTTTCGGCAAATCGTCCTGTGGAGTTGGTAACCTTTTCTCTGAAGGAATTAAATCCTCTTTCTTGTTGCTTTCAGCCTCTGGGAGCTCAGGAGATCTTATTCCTGCATCCACCTGTGATCCCTCTCTCCTGCAGACTGCCTGAGCACATGGTCTCCCCTGCCAAGCAGCCCCTCCCATCCTCCAAGGATTTGATAAACAATCACAATTGCTTTCATGCTGCATGCACAATGTTTGCAAACTGTTAACCCCTCGTTGCCTTGAACTGCACACAGGGGTTACACTCTCCCCCTGATGGGTCTGGACATGAGCAGCACAGAGTCCAGAACCATCACCTGAAAAAAATTTTGAGGTTAGATCATCCTGACTAATCACACCAATAGGCACATTAGGACCACAGTTATAATACCAAGGCATGTGGGAAAAATACGGCCACGCCCCAACCATACTAGGATGTACCACCCTGGGGACCTCAGTGACATTTCCCTTATTATCATAGGTTAACATCATGGGTGGCCTAACCACTCTCCTCGGGCGTACAGGTGCGGCAGAGATCCCCTCATCAGCCCCAGACACCGGACTGGTGCTTGCAAGCCTCTCTTCACATTCTTCATGTTGAGGGACCCCCCCCTCTTTCACTGACCACTCAGATGAGTCATAAACAATGTCCATATCACTAGGGGGTAATGCAGCCTTTTGCACTAGTTGCTCAGATAGTCCATCTGGAAGATCTGTTTCAGTGTCAACTCTGGAGGCGACTTCCTTATTGGCATGAGTATCAATGACTGGATTGTTGAGTCCCGGGTCGTCATAACCCCATTCATCATCTGTCTCACTATCCCCATCTACTGATGCCATTTCAGTCTCTTTCTCAAAACGTTTACTTCTTCGGGGGGGTCGAGGAGCCTCCGGTATGTCAGAGTTAGATTGAATTGACAGATTGACATTTTGTCCCAGAGGCAACAGATGGTGTCTATGGTAAGTTTTTTCCTTCCGAGGCCCACACTCAGGCCTAACCCGATAGGCAGGTACTCCAGGCAGCTTTTCCACCACAATGAAGGGCTCTGGACACCAACGATCAGCCAACTTATGCTTCCCAGGCAGTCCCAACTGCTCCACCAGAACTCTATCTCCAGGCTTCAACTCATGTTCCCGAACTCTTTGATCATGTCGAGCCTTATTCCTTCTGCCAGACTGTCCTGAAGCTTGCTCGGCCAGTTTATACGCCTCTTTGAGCTCTTGCTGCAGCTGGGATACATACTGAAGATAACTTCTTCCAGAAGACTTATCAGTGGAAACACCAAAGCTGATATCCACAGGCAATCGGGCCTCCCTTCCGAACATGAGGAAGTAGGGGGAGAACCCGGTAGACTCATTTTTTGTACAATTGTAGGCGTGCACCAACTGGCTCAGGTGGCGGCTCCATCGCCCCTTTTGTTTTGACTTCAGGGTGCCCAGCATGTTCAGCAAAGTCCTATTGAATCTCTCAGGTTGTGGGTCACCCTGTGGATGAAAGGGAGTGGTTCTAGACTTCTTGATCCCGCAGACCTCACACAGCTCTTTGATGAGTCGACTTTCAAAATCTCGACCTTGATCAGAGTGAATGCGGGCAGGCAATCCATAATGTACAAAAAACTTCTCCCACAAAGTTTTGGCCACAGTTACAGCCTTTTGATCCTTAGTAGGGTAGGCTTGAGCATATCTGGTGAAGTGATCAGTTATTACTAGGACATTACTGATGTTCCCTTCATCTGGTTCAATGGAGAGGAAGTCAATGCATACAAGATCCAATGGGCCATCACTAGTAATGTTTGTAAGAGGAGCAGAACGGGTTGGTAAGGTCTTCCTCAAGACACATCGAGCACAATCTTTGCAATATTTGGCGATGTCATTCTCCATTTTTGGCCAGTAGAACCTATCAGCCACAAGGTGAGTAGTCTTCTCTGCCCCTAAGTGGCCATGCTCATCATGCAGTGCTTTCAGAACACTCTCTCTGAAGACAGCAGGCAGAACTAATTGCCTCCTCGACCCTCTCTTCCGCCGCTCAGCCTCTCGGTACAACAGTCCATGTCTCATTACCAGCCACTTCGCCTGCTTAGCCAGTAGGAGGGCCTCTTCAGACTTCAACTCCGGCCTCCCAGGCCTCTGGCCTCTATTAATCCACCACCGAACTGTCCCCACTGCTGGATCTTCCTTCTGGGCGGTTTCAATCTGCAGCCGAGACAACCGAGGCAGAGAGTCTTGATTCACATTCGTTACCCAGCAGTACAACGAAGGGATAGCTTCCTCCGAGGCTCCCAGGGAATGCACGTAACCTCGGTTAGAGGCACCTCCGGCTCTTTGTAACTGACATATGACTTTCAGGTCTGGAGCAGGAACCTCTATCCACCCATCCTCATCTTCCTTCTCGAGTTGCCTAGGCAGCCTAGAGAGGGCATCCGCATCAATGTTGGTGGTGCCCGGTCTGTATTTGAGACTGAAATCATAGACAGCTAGGGCAGCTAACCATCGATGTCCAGTGGCATCCAGTTTGGCCGTAGTTTGCACATACGTCAAGGGATTATTGTCAGTGTGCACTTGGAACTTCACTCCGTAGAGGTAGTCATGAAGCTTGTCCACTACGGCCCACTTCAAAGCCAGAAACTCAAGTTTGTGCGCTGGATAGTTACGCTCACTGCGGGTCAATCCCCGGCTGACATAGTAAACGGGTCGGAGAGAGTCCTCATGCTCCTGATACAACACAGCCCCTAGTCCTTCAAATGAAGCATCCACATGCAGTACGTAGGGCTTGTTAGGATCTGCATAAGCCAACACTGGGGCCTGAGTTAGACAAGACTTCAGTTTCTCAAACGCCTCTTCACACTTATCTGTCCACCTTTCTCCAAAGGGTTCATTAGCCTTGAAGTAAGTCTGGTTTGGAGGTTTCTTGTGTGGAGCTGACCCGCGGGGCGGTGGGTACCCCTGGGTAAGATTTGTCAACGGTTTAGCGATCTTGGAGAACTGTGGTACAAATCTGCGGTAGTAGTTGCAGAATCCGAGAAAGGACCGGAGTTCAGCTAGCTTGGTGGGCCTCGGCCAATTCACAACAGCTTCCACTTTAGCAGGGTCAGTGGCAATCCCATCCCGACTGACAATATGTCCCACGTATTTGACGGATTTCTGGCAGAAACAGCACTTGTCCAGGGACAACTTCAATCCAGCCTCCTTCAATCGGTCCAAGACTTTGAACAATCTCCTGTTATGTTCTTCTAGAGTCCTTCCAAACACAATCAGGTCATCAAGGTAGACTAAGACTTCTCTGAGGTTCATATCCCCCATCACGTTGTCCATGCACCTTTGGAAAGTAGCCGGGGCGCCAGTCACCCCTTGGGGCATCCGTAAAAACTCGTAGAACCCTAAGGGACATATGAAGGCAGTTTTCTCTCGATCTTCCTTACTCATGGAGATCTGGTAATATCCGCTTCGCAAATCCAACACTGAGAACCACTGACTCCCTTGTAGACAATCCAATGCCTCATCAACTCTGGGCACTGCATACTGATCAGTGACGGTGCGTTTGTTAAGCGTTCGATAGTCCACACACATACGAATCTTCCCAGACTTCTTTCGTGCAACTACAATGGGAGAAGCGTAGGGGCTATTTGACTCGCAGATCACTCCTGTTTCAAGCAGACCCCTCAAGTGCTGTCGGACGTCTTCAACATCAGCGGGAGCCAACCGCCTGGACCTTTCTCGAAATGGTCTCTCATCAGTGAGACGAATTCGATGCTCCACTCCTTTAGCGAGCCCCAGATCCCAGTCTCCCAACGAGAAAGCTGCTCCCCTCTCCATAAAACCTTGGATAAGTAGCTCTTTCTCCTCTGCAGGCACATCACTGTTCTCAAAACATGGGTCGAAACAGTCCGGGCTCAGCACCTTCCTTCTTTCCTCTTCCTTCTTAGCATAGGCAGCTAGACACGTGGGGTGAATGGAGAGGGTCTGGGGATAGTTGTCTCCCCCAACTTCTTTGCACCATTGGGCTAGCTTGAGGAAGATATTAGCATTAGTTCCCACTATCAGAGGTGTGGATACAGGACCAGCATCTGTCTTCGGACACACCAACGCCAAGATGGGGACTTCTTTTTCAATTCCGGCAACACCCTTTGAGAACCGTAGTGTAACGGACACATATCCTTTGTAAGGGTAACTCCGATCACTCAGTCCCCAGACGACTAGTCCCGAAAGTGGTTGTAGAGGGACATTAGGTAAATACTTCTTGTACCAATCTTCAAAAAGAACTGACACTTGTGACCCGCTATCCAATAGGACATTACAAGGCTGCTCATTGATGTAAGCAGACACCTGAGGGGCAGGTCCCACTAAGCCCCCAGGAAGTTGTACAGTGAAAGTTTGCTGAGGGGTGGCATTCTCCCTTGTTCTGGTGGTCTCTGGGGGGCCGGTATGGGCTTCTACTGGACCCTTTTTCCGTTTCCCGACATGGTACACTTCTGACCCAGAAGAGGAATCAGGCTTCTTGGGACCCCATCTCTTCGGACACTGCTTATACAGATGCCCAAGTTCCCCACACTTAAAGCAGGTTGGTGATCGGATAGGATCTTTCTTCTCCTGTAAGCCGCTAGTGGCTGCTTGCTGCTTCTGAAATATAAGAGCTTCAGTCGTCTTGATGAGTTGGGCAATTTTCTCCCCCTGTTTCTCAATAATTTTCAACAGCTCCTCTTCTCTGCTATTAGACTCGGTGCGTATGGCCACTGTGGCGATTCTCGCAGGGATTTGTTCCCGGGCCGCCAGGGTAGCTTCTTCCTGCCTCACCTCCTTAAGTAACTGATGAAATGGCAGTGGAATCTTGTCCTTGTTGCTACACCTCAACCGCTGAGCGATAGGGTTATGAGTCAATGCCCCTCGCAACACCTGATTCAGACGACATTGATCCACTTCATTAGGGCTAAGTCCTCCTTTTGCCACTATGCGGTGCACAAGTTTATCCAATCTGTAGAGATAGTCAGACAGTTTCTCATCAGATTCTTGGTATGTGGTACGAAGTTTGAATAAGAGGTCAGTGGCGTCTTCAGGCGACCCAAATGCATCTTCAAGGGCCTCCATGTAGTCCTGATAAGTGGCCTGCGGCTTTCCTCTCCAAGCAGCCTGCACCACTTCCATAGCGGGACCTTTGAGACTCTCCACAATTCGCTGCCTTTTCACCCCATCCGAGCATTGCCATTCATCCAGGCATTGCATGGTGACATCTCTCCAGGTTTCGTACCGATCTTCTCCAGAGGGTACTGGGATGGTGCCTGAGAAGATTCTCAACCGACGATAACTTCCTTCAAGATGCACCTTCCCAATCTGGTCGACCAACTTTCCTATGGCAGTAAGTAGAGTAGAAGTAGTGTCTACTGCTCCATCAGACTGAGTGCTTGTAGGATTATGAAAAGGGACAGGACTGGACTCCCCCTGTTCAGATTCTTCATCTTGGCACACTCCCACTTCAGACCTCAAAGGCCAGGTGATTCTCCACCGCCGACCTTGCTCTCGTGGTACAACCAGAATGATTGGTATACAGTCTCTATCTAGGGCTTTATCTGTCATTATTAAAGCCGAAATCATTTTCTGAGAAGTTACATTCTTCCGGTCCACTACCTTAGGACGATTTACTCCATGAAGTGTGCTCACCACTTGTATGACCTCATTATCCAGGGTGTCATGGAACTCTCCAGTCACTGCGAAACTACATTCTGCAGGAATGTCCATCTCCTTACACCATTCAGCCACATCTCTCTCAGCTAAGTTCTCCATTGCAACTGTATAGGGGTTTGTTGGTTTTTCGAATCTCAGCAGTGCCTCCAATGTAACACCCCCTTTGGCCACACCCCCTGGTAGCGGGGCGTTCGGATAAGTATTAGTTGCCGTTCTACCTTGCTTAGCGCAGTGCCTCCACCCTTGTCGGTGATATTCTGGTGCTTCCGGGTTGACAGTACCTTTCTTCAGATCTCTGTCCGGGGCTTGACAAGGGAAAGCCCCGCCCACACCAACACGCCAGAGAGGATTGTGGTATAAACAAAGAAACCTTTATATGGAACTTAATAAAGTAATGATGAAGTACAATATGCAATAACATTCACAGCATCAGTAAGGTATAATACTTTAAACGATAAACCTATCTAGAAAATGGCAGGTCTATATGGCAAAGCCCAAGGACAATGTATAACAATCACAAAGCTCAGTCTTAATACAAGGCCTGTTGCCGCGGTTCTGGAAAGAATCTTCTTTCGTTGGTGCACATGAAATATGTCAGAAATGAACAATGCGCCTTTAATTCCTAGCAGGGTAATATTCCTTAGTCCAGAAGATTTGGTACACTGCAGAAAATCCAGTACTGGCTACAATCATCTATCAGCAGGCTCTATCCCTTACAATAGGACATGGCAGCACAGCAGGTGCCTGGATGCATCAAGTCTCTTTTACTCCTTCTGCAGTGCTCAGCTTAAAAAGTTATACTAGACAAGAACAACTCACTCCTGGATCATAGGATGCAGTCTAAATAAGAATGCTGGTGGTAGGTACACTTACAGTTCCAGAGGAATTAATGCTGTCCTGTCCAACAGGCTGCCAAAGGGTTAAGTCTGGAAGAACGTTCCGGTGTAGCAGGGAGGCGCCTCCGTCGGTTGTGGAGAGTATGAATACCCTGTATTTTCGGCAAATCGTCCTGTGGAGTTGGTAACCTTTTCTCTGAAGGAATTAAATCCTCTTTCTTGTTGCTTTCAGCCTCTGGGAGCTCAGGAGATCTTATTCCTGCATCCACCTGTGATCCCTCTCTCCTGCAGACTGCCTGAGCACATGGTCTCCCCTGCCAAGCAGCCCCTCCCATCCTCCAAGGATTTGATAAACAATCACAATTGCTTTCATGCTGCATGCACAATGTTTGCAAACTGTTAACCCCTCGTTGCCTTGAACTGCACACAGGGGTTACACAGGCAAGGCTTTTGAACTGTGAGGGGGAAAAAATAACAAGGGAAAGCTGCAAAATAAAGTCATATAACACTGAACATGGGACATAACAACACAACCCGGAGACACAACAGACAAAGACGTAAAGCAGCAGCACTCGGGGATGCTGCACAGTAGTATACAGATTACCATACCTCCAGTAGCGTAACTACCACGGAGGCAGCAGAGGCAGCTGCCACAGGGCCCGGGATATTAGGGGCCCGGTGACAGCTGCTACCGCTGCTATCATTATTCTCGGAGGTCTTTTCGGACCCCCGAGTATAATGATCGGGGCCCCCTGTTGGTGGAATACTTTCCACCAACAGGGGGCCCCAAAGCTGCAGCAATGGCTGAGACACAGGAGCTGCAGCTCTGGCTCCTCTCAGCGCTTCAGGACACTCCCCCTCTCTCCCCCCTCCCTTTCTCTGCCTGTCCTCTGCCCACCAATGAGAGGAGGAGGCGGGGCTTATCCCTGCCGAGCTCCTGCCCTCCTGCACGCCAGAAGAGAGGAAGGAGAAGCTGCTCCAGGAAACTGAAACTGAAGATACACAGGTACATACTGGGGTTACTATACTTATTACTATCAGGCATTTGGGGGGATTACTTTTGTTTTAGTAACTCCATGTGCCTCATATTAATAGCAGTTAACCCTATCATGTCCCTCACATTAACCCCTGTGTGCCTCACCATAAGAGTTACTGATATGTGAGACATATGGGGGTAATAGTAATGAAGATACTTTATTATTACCTCCATGTCTCTCACATATCAGTAACTCTTATGGTGAGGCACACTGGGGTTAATGTGAGGGACATGATGGGGTTAACTGCTATTAATATGAGGCACATGGAGTTACTAAATTGTAATGCACATGACCAGATTTTTTTTTATCCATAATTGTCCTGGTATAGCGGTCAGCAGTGACGTGACAGTATTTAGTCCTGTAGGGGCCACTAACATAATACTGTGTGCAGGGGCCACTATTAGGTATAATACTGTGTGCAGGGGCCACTATGGGGGATAATACTGTGTGCAGGGACCACTATGGGACATAATACTGTGTGCAGGGGCCACTATGGGACATAATACTGTATGCAGGGGCCACTATGGGACATAATACTGTGTGCAGGGGCCACTATTGGGTATAATACTGTGTGCAGAGGCCACCATGGGACATAATACTGTTTGCAGGGGCCACTATTGGGTATAATACTGTGTGCAGGGACCACTATGGGACATAATACTGTGTGCAGGGGCCACTATTGGGTATAATACTGTGTGCAGGGGCCACTATGGGACATTATACTGTGTGCAGGGGCCTCTAAGGGACATAATACTGGGTGCAGGGGCCACTATGGGACATAATACTGTGTGCAGGGGCCACTATGGGACATAATACTGTGTGCAGGGGCCACTATGGGGGATAATACTGTGTGCAGTGGCCACTATGGGACATAATACTGTGTGCAGTGGCCACTATTGGGTATAATACGGGGTGCAGGGGCCTCTAAGGGACATAATACTGTGTGCAGGGGCCACTATTGGTCATAATAGAGCGCGCAGGAATGCGTAGGAGGGACTCGGTCGAGATCTTCAGTGTCGGGGGGGGGCCCCATGTCAAAAGTTCGCCACGGGGCCCCGCCATTCCTAGTTACGCCACTGCATACCTCCCAACTATTGAAGAACAGAAAGAGGGACAAAATGTGCGGCACGGTAAACAATCGGCCAACAATCCTCCTCCTCATCGTGGGCCCATTCATCACCAGTCTCTGACTGTGGGAACTGGTCAACATTGGCAGTTCTGTCATTATAAGTTTCTTCAGAATGACACAGGCGCAACATATTAAGTACTTTATAATGAACTTTCTAATAAAATATGTAACACATACAATACACAGTACTGTGCAAATGTTTTAGGCAGGTGTGGACAAAATGCAGTGCACGTGCAGTGTGTGGTACTGCAATTCAATCCTATTCAAGTCAATAGGGCTGAGCTGTAATTCCACATACAACAATAGCGTCACTCTTTCTATTAAAAAAAAATATATATATATTTGTTAATCTCATTTACACAAACTTTCTGCAATTCACTCCATCAAATATTCACAGAACCATTCCTCCTATATACTTACTGAAAACATATCTCTTCTGACAAGCGTATAACCTGGACTGCAGAATTCACCAATACTGTATACCCCTGCAATACCTAGGATTGGTGATTCTTTACCCTGATCCCTGTATGCGGCCCTAGTCTTAATATATTGATATCTATACCACACTTAATACTGTATATGTTACAGAGTATCACTTCTCCAAAATATTATGCCATGGAAACGCTAAACAAGTTATGTACACAAGTTATAATATGCAGTACTGTACAAAAGTTTTAGGCAGGCATGAAAATATATGCTGCAAAGTAAAATAGAAGTGTTAATGGTTTATCTTTACCAAATAACAAAATGAAGTGAATGAAGAAAAGAGAAATCTAAATCCCATCAATATTTGGTGTGACCTTTGCCCTTTGACTTCCATCAGTTCTTCTCGGTACACTTGTACACAGTTTTTGAAGGAACTCGGCAGGGGGGTTGTTGCTGCCGCCATCTTGGAGAACTAACCACAGATCTTCTATGAATGTAGCTTGCTCCAATCCTTCTGTCTCTTCATGTAATCCCAGACAGACTGAATGATGATGAAATCAGAGCTACGTGGGAGTCAATGGAGTCCTCTGGGCTCCGCGTTTAACCGCAGTTTTAGCGGTCCACCTCTTGCAACAGACCCGAACAACAGAGACGCAACAAAGTGTAAACCTAAGCAGTTCTAGATATGGCACACAGAAGATTTGTGATTAGTTCTCCGAGATGTCTGAAACGAAAACTGTCCTTCAAAAACTGTCTGCAAGTACCCAGAAAAACTGATGGAAGGCAAAGGGCAAAGGTCACACCAAATATTGATGGAGTTCAGATTTCTCTTTTGCTCACTTCATGTTGGTCATTGACAAAAATAAACTAATAACCCTTCTATTTCTGAAAGCAGTCTTACGTTACAGCAATTTTTTCACACCTGCCTAAAACATTTGCACATTACTGTACATAAGGCATAAACTTGTTTAGCGCTTTACATGGCCTAATATTTGAGGCAGAATGGCGGATACATTTGTAACAAATACAGGACAAAGTGTGGTCCAGACATCACTATTTTAGGAATCAGCAGTCCTATATAGGTCAGGGAAGGTGGTGTTGGAATACTGGTTGGGGGATGCTATAGGCCAGTTACGTTTTCTGTAAGGATATTGGGAGGGGGGGGAGTTGTAGAATGTCTGGTGGAGTGAGGGAAGGGTCTTCAGAAATTGTGTAGAGGGGTAAAATGAAATATTAAAACAATTGTTTAATTCTTCTAGAAATAATCCCACCATTGGCGGCCATATGCGGAATTGCAGCTCAGCCCTATTAGCTTGTATAGGACAGAATTACAGAACCGCACACGGCCAATGGACTAGTAAGTTGCTGTTTATGGAGGTGTTCTCTTCATACATGTGTACATTCTATTACTAAGGAAACTGTGATGTCATTGGAGGAACTTAGCAGCGGCAACGTTCCGTTTATCAGTTGAGTGGTTAGAAGTCGTTGTGATAGGAAGACGCGATCTTTCTAGTGTCATAGATATTGAGCACTGTAATAGGTGCACTATGAAACGCAAAAATTGCTTCATGGCTCCCAATGCCAAAAGATCCTGCAGTAGATGGATGAGCCATGGATTTCATACAGAAGTCAGCTCCATGGCATGCAATGCCTACAATGAGTTGACACTCATGGGCAAGCAATGTGATGCCATTATCAGAGTCCAGAGCACTGACTTTCATGTTCATAAAACCGTCCTGGGCCTCTGTAGCCCTTATTTCAGGTGAGCGTTTAATATATTATGAAGCTGAAGGGGTTTTGCCAAATCGACAACTTATCACCTATACATAGGATAGCTGGTAGATAAGTGTCTGATCAGCAGGGCGCTCAACAACTGGGATCCCCACTGATCATGAAAACAGGGCGCCTATGTACCCCTATATGAACTATGTTTTATAGATAGGTTCCTAGGAGCCCTGATAGTGTTCTACACTATGTTTTATAGATAGGTTCCTAGGAGCCCTGACAGTATTCTACACTATGTTGTATAGATAGGTTCCTAGGAGCCCTGACAGTGTTATATACTATGTTTTATAGATAGGTTCCTAGGAGCCCTGACAGTGTCATACACTATGTTTTATAGATAAGATCCTAGGAGCCCTGACAGTGTTATACACTATGTTTTATAGATAGGTTCCTAGGAGCCCTGACAGTGTTCTACACCATGTTTTATAGATAGGTTCCTAGGAGCCCTGACAGTGTTCTACACTATGTTTTATAGAAAGGTTCCTAGGAGCCCTGACAGTGTTCTACACTATGTTTATAGATAGGTTCCTAGGGGCCCTGACAGTATTCTACACCATGTTTTATAGATAGATTCCTAGGAGCCCTGACAGTGTTCTACACTATGTTTTATAGATAGGTTCCTAGGAGTCCTGACAGTGTCCTACACTATGTTTATAGATAGGTTCCTAGGAGCCCTGACAGTGTCATACACTATGTTTTATAGATAGGTTCCTAGGAGTCCTGACAGTGTCCTACACTATGTGTTATAGATAGGTTCCTAGGAGCCCTGACAGTGTTATACACTATGTTTTATAGATAGGTTCCTAGGAGCCCTAACAGTGTTATACACTATGTGTTATAGATAGGTTCCTATGAGCCCTGACAGTTTTCTACACTATGTTTTATAGATAGGTTCCTAGTAGTCCTGACAGTGTTCTACATTATGTTTTAAGCCAATCTAAGGTTTGTTTTTTACTGAACTTGTTTGACCCAGAACAAATCTTGGTCCTGAACTACCCAATTGTAGCCTTTTACATTTATACTTAAAGGTTAGTATTAGTAATGTTTTACTTCTATGTGTTTTCTATTTTCAGGGCTCTTTTCAAAAATGATTTGGGCAGTGCAGATAGAAATGTATATACCATACCAGGCGTTCACCCACAAACCATGTGGAGTATAATAGAGTATGCCTATACCAACAGTGCTGAGATAACGCCTGAAAATGCAATGGACCTCTTTATCGCGGCTGACCAATTTAATATCATAGGAATTGTCAATCTGAGCAGCAAATTTATCGCATGTCAGATTGATCATGAAAACTTCCTGGACATATGGAGAGTTACCAACCATTACCTCTGCCCTGATCTCCGCCAGAAGACATTCACTTTTATCCTCCACCACTTTCAAGAACTAGTGAAGACATCAGACAAGTTCTTTGAGCTAACTCTAGAAGAACTTAGAGAGCTGATAGAAAAGGATGAGTTGAACGTCACAGAGGAGAGCGCAGTATTTGAGGCCATTGTCAGATGGATAGAATTCGCTCCTGCAGAAAGAAAAGAGTCCATGAGAATTCTTCTTCCTCAGGTATGGCTATAGCATTAGAAGGAACAGAGCTGCCATGACAGTGTCCAGGCTCCATGCTGTATCACTATATCAGGGACTGGATGTATGGATCCCACCTAGCATATATATCTGGGGAATAATAAAGGCTTACCTGCACAATGTTCTATATGTAGCCATTTACATGTAATGACCACCAACATACTTACGTGTATGGGTATCTTAAAACCCAAATAGATCTGTGATAATTTGTTTTTTGTTTGTTTTTTTAATAAAATGTCTTAACCCTCTTATATTTCTTGCTAGATCCGCTTGGCGCTGATGAATAAAGAGTATGTCCTGAACAATATCATGGCCAATGAGTATGTCAAAGACAATGAGCACTGCAAAGCCATTATCAACACTGCTCTCACATTGAAGCCGAACATGGTGAGACCACGCCTACCATACGCCATTTTATTTACTCTTTGTGGCTATAATGGCTCAGAACTGGCTAATAACATCAGGTCTTATGACACCCGAGCCAACCGGTGGACCAGAGCTACATCTGCAGTGAGGAAACCTACAGCCCATCATGGCACTGCATATCTCAATGGCCACATTTATCTCATTGGTGGATTTGATGGTTCGGACTACCTGAGAAATGTGCAATGCTTTGACCCCGTGAAGAAGACATGGCATGAAGCAGCCTCCATGAACTATAAAAGAGGACATGTCTGTGTTACCGTCCTTGATAATTATATATACGCCATGGGTGGATTTGATGGGCAACAGACGCTTCAAACAGTGGAACGTTACGACCCTGATGCCAATCGGTGGACTTTAATTTCCTCAATGCAGGAGAAAAGGAAGGATGCTGGTGCCACCACCCTTAATGGAAAAGTAAGGAGACTTTGATGTCTATACCTTCAGCCCTAGCTATTTTTTTTTTGGGATTTTCTTTTTTATACTTTTATTTTGTGTGTTGCAAACTGTATAACTGACTAGGAATTCGTATTGATGTCTAAGTCTGGAGGAGCGGCTTACAAGAATCTTCTATATAATGTGAATTTAGAAGCAGGTTGCTACATTATTGTCCATTCTTTACTTCATTCAGATCTATATATGCGGTGGATCCAACGGACAGGATTGCTTGTCTTCAGCCGAAATCTACAATCCGGAAAGCAAGCAGTGGAGCTACATCAGCCCAATGAAAAGCCGACGAAGTGGAGTCGGAGTCACGACCTATAGAGGCAAAGTATTTGCGGTATGATAATGGACATTTTCTCTTTCAGCATCAAGTTAGTTATAATATAGATGGAAGACACTTTAGCTCCAGGCCTGTCGGGGCTCATTGGCTGCTATAAAGGGGTTGATAAAGGATAAATGGAGTCAGCAGATTGACCTGCCCATCTTTATCATCAGTTTTATTAATATCAGGCTTACCGTGCATGCGCCATTTTTGGCTGTTAATGACTGTTCTTCTTTATGGGGACATGGTGTGTATTTATATCTGTAGCCTACTGCAGAAAAATAATAAGAGGTTTTTTTCAGATTTATTTCTAATTTGCACAGGCTGCAATATTATAGATATAAGATTGAGAAGCGACAAAGAAATGTTCAAGAAGAAAATATTTTAATGATTAAATATTAGAATTCATACAATTAGATACATCAGAGATAAATCCATTGTTACTTTACATTTTCTATATAGATTTTTTGGAATTGGCTGAATTTTATACTTCTTCATTTTTCTTCAACAGATTAGTGGTTATGATGGACACAATTGCCTGTGGACTGTAGAGACTTATAGCCCCATCACTAAGACCTGGTGTAGGGCACCAAACATTCTGAAGAGGCGCAGAAACTTTGGCACCGGGGTAATAGATGACCGCCTTTATGTTGTGGGCGGCAGGAATAACTTCATCCCCATTTTCACCAATGAATATTATGATGAGAAGACGAAAGCTTGGCATGCCCATACAAATGAGATCTCCCCAAGTGTCCAAAGCTGCTGTGTGGTTCCTGGTCTACAGAACATTAAGGAGTACATTTCCTGAATTTGAAGAATATATGTATTTTTTAAAGACTTCTCAGGTGTCACCCTGTAAATACAGGAATATTTCAATAAATCGCCTGAGAAACCAAAAGATTCTTTATTGATGGGTGAGAGGGTGGAATAACTTGGGAGCCGAGTGCTGGTTCCTATCACATGTCTCAAAGTCAGAACCTTCCCAAAAACTCAAGGTTCTGTCTGGATAGTAAGTAAGCTTTACACTTCATGAATAACCCTTATAATAATATATGTAATTAGAGATGAGCGAGTAGTACTCGATCGAGTAGGTATTCGATCAAATACTACGGTATTCAAAATACTCGCACTCGATCGAGTACCACTCGCTATTCGAATGGAAAAGTTCGATGCAGAACCAGCATTGATTGGCCGAATGCTATACAGTCGGCCAATCAATGCTGGTTCTTCTCCTACCTTTAGAAGTCTTGTCCGTGCAGCTTCCCCGCGGCGTCTTCCAGCTCTGAATTCACTCTGCCAGGCATCGGGCCTGGGCAGAGCCGACTGCGCATATCCGCTTGTAGTGAGGGCATACGCAGTTGGCTCTACCCAGGCCCGATGCCTGGCAGAGTGAATTCAGAGCCGGAAGATGCCGCGGGGACGCTGCACGGAGAAGACTTCTCGGAGGATCCAGCCCGACCCTCACTCGTGGACTTGGTAAGTGTAATTTGATCGAACGTTGCCTACCCCTGAAACGAGCATTTTCCCCCCATAGACTATAATGGGGTTCGATATTCGATTCGAGTAGTCGAATATTGAGGGGCTACTCGAAACGAATATCGAATCTCGAACATTTTACTGTTCGCTCATCTCTATACGTAATGGATTTCATCGAATTTTAGCTAATATACAGTCCTATGAAAAAGTTTGGGCACCCCTATTAATCTTAATCATTTTTAGTTCTAAATATTTTGGTGTTTGCAACAGCCATTTCAGTTTGATATATCTAATAACTGATGGACACAGTAATATTTCAGGATTGAAATGAGGTTTATTGTACTAACAGAAAATGTGCAATATGCATTAAACCAAAATTTGACCGGTGCAAATGCATGGGCACCCTTATCATTTTATTGATTTGAATTCCCCTAACTACTTTTTACTGACTTACTGAAGCACAAAATTGGTTTTGTAACCTCAGTGAGCTTTGAACTTCATAGCCAGATGTATCCAATCATAAGAAAAGGTATTTAAGGTGGCCAATTGCAAGTTGATCTCCTATTTGAATCTCCTCTGAAGAGTGGCATCATGGGCTACTCAAAACAACTCTCAAATGATCTGAAAACAAAGATTGTTCAACATAGTTGTTCAGGGGAAGGATACAAAAAGTTGTCTCAGAGATTTAACCTGTCAGTTTCCACTGTGAGGACCATAGTAAGGAAATGGAAGACCACAGGGACAGTTCTTGTTAAGCCCAGAAGTGGCAGGCCAAGAAAAATATCAGAAAGGCAGAGAAGAAGAATGGTGAGAACAGTCAAGGACAATCCACAGACCACCTCCAAAGAGCTGCAGCATCATCTTGCTGCAGATGGTGTCACTGTGCATCGGTAACAATACAGCGCACTTTGCACAAGGAGAAGCTGTATGGGAGAGTGATGAGAAAGAAGCCGTTTCTGCACGTACGCCATAAATAGAGTTGCCTGAGGTATGAAAAAGCACATTTGGACAAGGCAGCTTCATTTTGGAAACAAAATTTGAGTTGTTTTGTTATAAAAAAAGGCGTTATGCATGGCGTCCAAAAAGAAACAGCATTCCAAGAAAAACACATGCTACCCACTGTAAAATTTGGTGGAGGTTCCATCATGCTTTGGGGCTGTGTGGCCAATGCTGGCACCGGGAATCTTGGTAAAGTTGAGGGTTGCATGGATTCCACTCAGTATCAGCAGATTCTTGAGAATAATGTTCAAGAATCAGTGACGAAGTTGAAGTTACGCCGGGGATGGATATTTCAGCAAGACAATGATCCAAAACACCGCTCCAAATCCTCAGGCATTCATGCAGAGGAACAATTACAATGTTCTGGAATGGCCATCCCAGTCCCCAGACCTGAATATCATTGAACATCTGTGGGATGATTTGAAGCGGGCTGTCCATGCTCGGCGACCATCAAACTTAACTGAACTTGAATTGTTTGTCCAAAATACCTTTATCCAGGATCCAGGAACTGATTAAAAGCTACAGGAAGCGACTAGAGGCTGTTATCTTTGCAAAAGGAGGATCTACTAAATATTAATGTCACTTTTCTGTTGAGGTGCCCATACTTTTGCACCGGTCAAATTTTTGTTTAATGCATATTGCGCATTTTCTGTTAGTACAATAAACTTCATTTCAATCCTGAAATATTACTGTGTCCATCAGTTATTAGATATATCAAACTGAAATGGCTGTTATAAACACCAAAATATTTAGAACTAAAAATGATTAAGATTAATAGGGGTGCCCAAACTTTTTCATAGGACTGTATGACTGATATTTATTCCTGGATCTGAGTGGATGGTTGTTATTTTTTGGTTATTCTCTATTTACAGATTTTTTTTTCCGTTTGTGACACAGTTGCTGGTCTACATATATGGAGCCATGGAATTATCATCTGTAAGTATACCTGCATATGCTGGAGGTTTTACCCCGCTATATACCAGCTTGATATATATCAGCCTGCATTCACATCAGGTTTTTCACAACTGTTTGGCAGGTACATTTAACAAATGTAAAGGATGTATATTGTCCAGCAACCACAAGTGAACAGCAGATTTAAAAGATAGGAGCAGGGGCATAAGCATACCTCCCAACTTTCAAAGGACAGAAAGAAGGACAAAATGCACAGCACATTATGCAAATTTAGCTGCACACACTTCTGTTTTGACCCTGCCCATTGTCATCCGTTTTTCCATGTGCCCCCACACAGTATAATACTCCTAAAGTCACGCAAACATTATATGCCCCCACATTATAACGTTCTCCTCCAACTGCCCCACAGTATTAAGTCTCTCTCCTGGTGCCCCAGTTTAAACTGGGGTAAACTAAAGAGGGACATGAAACTGGGACAGCTGGATGGGACATTAGCAGTGGGGGGTAGTTGGATGGGGACAATAAATTAATGGCAACTGGAGCAGGACATGAAACTGGGGGCAACTAGAGGCATATAGATCCTCCTTCAGCTACTCCCACGGTTTAATGTCCTCTTCCAGTGACCCCCATTGTTTAATGTCCCCCTCCAGTTGTCCCCATTTTAATGCCCCTCTCAATCCCCCAGTTTAATTGTCCCCTCCATCTGTTCCAGTTCAATATCCCCCTTCATCTGCCCTCGGTTTAATGTCCCCCCTTTTTATGCCCTCAGTTTAATGCCCCCTTCTTCTGCCTTCAGTTTAATGTCCCCCCTTTGTCTGCCCCAGTTTTATGCCCCCCTCCATCTCTGCCACCAGTTTCATGTCCCCTTCATATCTGCCCCCCAGTATAATGTCCCCCTCCATCTCTTCCCCCCAGTATAATGTTCCCTTTCCATCTCTGCCCCCAGTATAATGTTCCCTGTCTTAGGATAGGCCATCAATATTAAATCTGTGATGATACAACAGCCAGGACCTCTGTAGATCAGCTCTTCCAGGACAGCGTGGCTACAGGTAATGGTAACATTTCTGGGAGCCATTCTGCTGTTCACTTTCCATACAGTGTGAAGCAGTGGGTTTAGGTAGTGTAGTGGTGCACATCGTATGGCGAGTGAGCAGCATGGCTCCCTGTCTCGGTATCGCTGGTCTGCAGGGGTCCTGATGGTGGGCCCCTAGGAACAATTCCACTGGTGATCCCTTGACACCCCAGTCCAACACTGACCTGACCGATTTGCTGTATACCACTTAGGTTTTTGGGGGTATACACTGAGGAAAGCTGATTGAGCATATATGGCTGGACGGATTTGCTCTGTATACCACTTAGGTTTTTGAGGGTATACACCGAGGAAAGCTGGATTGAGCCAATATGGACTCCTCTCCCTGCAGTATATAGCTCTGAAAAGAGCTGTTGTTGTTCTTCAGTTTTTTCCTGCCTAGCAGAAGCTAATCCCTCTCTAGCCCTCAGCAGATCTCTGTCCCTATCTCTCCAAGCTGCAAATGCGATGAACATGGTGGCCACTATTCTTATAAATCCGAGGTCATCTGATTTCGGCAGCTAATGGCTTTTTTCCTATTTTTTTTTTCAATGCCTACTTTGTTGTAGTTCCTGTCCCACCTCCTCTGCACAGTTATTGGTGCAAAAAAAGCGCCAGAGAAGATGGGAGGGGATACGAATTTTTACTGCGTTTTCCACGTGGTATTCGATTCTAATCAAATATATCGAATAGCCTGATATTCGATCGATTACCTATTCGATCAAATACCTATTCGATCGAACGCTGTTCGCTCATCTCTAGCACTTGTATGTTCATGTCAGCTCCATTTCCAAAATGTTTCCAAAATACGCCCTTTCCTTGCTAGAGTTACATTAAAGACACTCATTGTCTCTCTGATTCATTCTCGCCTTGACTACTGTAACTCCTTACTAATCGGTCTTCTCCTCACTAAACTCTCCCCTCTACAATATATTCTGAATGCAGCAGCCAGGCTCATCTATCAGGCTAGACGCTACAACGATGCCTCGGGTCTGTGCTAGTCACTACACTGGCTGCCTATTCATTATAGAATAAAATATAAAGTTATCCCCCTCATCCACAAGGCTCTCCATAATGCCGCACCTCCCTACATTTCCTCCTTCATCTCTGTCTATCACCCAACCCGTACTCTTCATTCACTCAATGACCTAAGACTATAATCCTCTATTATCAAAACCTCCCACGCTCATATACAAGACTTCTTCTGAGCTGCACCACTTCTCTGGAATGCTCTATCCCAGACAATCAGATTAACTCCCAATTTCTACAACTTCAAGCGCAAACTAAAGACACATCTTTTCAGACAGGCCTATCACAACTCCTAATGTAAACCCTCCTCTGTTCACGCTTCCACATTACCGCACACAATATGATGCTATTTCAGACTACCTTTATATTTCCAGGTACCAACTGTCGCCCAGTTGTCCCTGTCATTAGGACAGTTGTGGCAAGTAGGTAGGGACAGGGGCTGGGTCGATTATAGGACTCACTGTCTCTGTATTTCCCTTCCTCCATGGTTTCAGTAGCAGTACTGGGGAATTGCTCAACTAGCAATTCCTTTACATCAAGTTAAAGTTCTTTTCAACTGTTAATTTAACAGTCAAAAGAGAGTTGGCCACCTGGTAGTTGTGAGGTGAATCACTACCTGACATGCATTTGGCTCGTATGTTGTGACATTGTATTGAATTGGTTTCATGACAAATTGGAGTCCATAACCAAACTCAAGCAAAACCAAGGTTGGACACATCTTTTCACCTTTGGCTGTATTTACTTACAGTATTCTCTTGCTATCTAACTAGTCTAATCTCTGCATGTATGCGGGTGGTGTGTGTGTGTGTGTGTGGGGGGATTGGAGGGGGCAGCTTTCTGTCATCCGCCTCAGGCAGTAAAAAGGCTAGGTTCACCCCTGTATACAGTATATATGACCCCCTCAGCAGAACCCAAAATTTATACAGACTACACAATAGAAAACCTGTATAATGATCTAATAGACCCCAGGCCCTGTGACTGGTGCATGCTATTATGCTGTAACCTGTGCCTGGCACACACTCAGATCAGCACCTGAGGTTAGAACACAGTGTTGTTTATGCACCTACCTGTGACTGGCACGCACTGTTATGAAGGCACCTCTTCTTGGCAACCATTATGGGGGCATATTTGACTAGTAAGCACTTTTAAGCAGCAACTGTGGCCAGGGCCGCCATCAGGAATTTTGGGGCCCCATACAGCCTAAGTGTCTGCCCCCCCCCCCCCCGCCGCCATTTTAAAACTACCTTATTTTGCGCCATACCAATTATGTATTACATTTCCCTTTATTTAGCAGCATTACAAGGCTTAATCAGATTCTATTTGCAGGTAAAATCTGCTACGTGTGAAAGCGCCTATAGAGAGCCAACACCATTTATAAGAGCCCTCCTAATAAATCCTCAGGGCTTATTCACATTGCGTTTTTGGCCTCCCTTGCCGGGATACGTTGGTAACCAGTCAGAATCAGCTGTCAACTTATCCCTGCACAAAGAACTGGCCATTAAAAAAAAAGGGGGGCCTGCAGTTCTCCGTGCAGGGATAAGTGGGGAGCTGATTGTGACTGGTTACCAACGTATCCCGGCAAGGGAGGCCAAAAACGCAATGTGAACACTCCTTTAAAGTGAAAGTCCCACCCCCAAACAGGCTGCTATGCTAGTAGCATAGCAGCCTACATCATTATTATTCTCCAGCTAAAAACTTATATATTATATATTATTGCCCCAGTTCCCTCTCCGCAGTGCTGCACACCCGATGTCCCAACAATCCCCCCCTCCCCGTCTACCCTCTAACATCTCTCCATTGCCCCCTGTACCCATACCTCCCAACTTTTGAAGAACCAAAGGAGGGACAAAATGTGCGGCGCGCTTTGCGCGCCGCGGGAATTTTATCCCCGCCCACTGTTATGTTGACTCCGCCCACTCATTAATTTTTCAAGTGCCAGTACACTGTATAATCCTCCTACAGTCACCCGTAAATTATATGTCCCCCCTCCGTCTCTCTCCCAGTTTCATATACACCCTTCATCTGCCCCCAGATTCATGTCCCCTACATTTCTGCCCACAGATTCATGTCCCCTCCATCTCTGCCCAAGATTCATGTCCCCCCATCTCTGCCCCCAGATTCATGTCCCCCCTCCATTTCTGCCCCCAGATTCATGCCCCCATCTCTGCCCTCAGATTCATGTCCCTCCATCTCTGCCCCCAGATTCATGTCTCCACATCTCTGCGCCCAGATTCATGCCCCCCATCTCTGCCCCCAGATTCATGTCCCCTCCATCTCTGCCCCAAGATTCATGTCCCCCCATCTCTGCCCCCAGATTCATGTCCCCCCTCCATTTCTGCCCACAGATTCATGTCCCCACATCTCTGCCCCCAGATTCATGTCCCCCCATCTCTGCCCCCAGATTCATGTCATGTCCCCCCTCCATTTCTGCCCACAGATTCATGTCCCCACATCTCTGCCCCCAGATTCATGTCCCCACATCTCTGCCCCCAGTGTCATGCCGTCCTCTCCATCTCTGCCCCCAGATTCATGTCCCTCCATCTCTGCCCCCAGTGTCATGCCATCCTCTCCTTCATCTGCCCCCAGTTTCACGTTCCACATTACACTTACCTTCTCCTTCGTTCCCCTGCTGCTCTCTTCACGCCTCTCTCTCTTACTGGCGCACAGTTGTAGACGCGATGTGACGTCATCACATCGCATCTACACTGCCGGGTAGCTGGCGGCAGCGGCGAAGCGAGGAGCTGACACAGGTCAGCTCCTCGCTCTACATATGCGGCTGAAGCGAGGAGCTGACAGGTCAGCTCCTCGCTTCAGCCGCATATGTGTCAGTGAGAGAGGCGGCAGCGGCGAAGCGAGGAGCTGACCTGTGTCAGCTCCTTGCTTCAGCCGCATATGTCTTCAACTCAGATCTGCGTCCTCTGGATGCAGATCTGAGTTTAAAAGGACATACAATGACTGCTGCGGGCGCCAGGGGGCTGGCACACGGTGGCGGGCCAAAACCGGGCCCCCCCATTTTTTAATTTGGCCGGGCCCCTGACGCCAGTAGCAGTAGTACTGGCCTATCGGCGGCCCTGACTGTGGCTGGCACAAATGGGAATATCTGTGCCTGTGCACATTGTAGTAGGGGTACCTGTGGTTTCGGTAGATTTTTGTGTGGGCACCTGTGGTTGGCACACTCTTTAATGGGAGGTACTATGTCTAATTCAAGTAATTAGAATATATTAGTTCTTGACAGTGTGGTAACCAAAGTCTTGTGGGCCCTGGTACAAACTCTACCCCCTCCCTAGAACGAATTCTTGATAGTAGTGGATATGGGTGCTGCAGCAATATCTCAGATACTTGAAAGATACAGCTTTAGTACCGAAAACTGCAGTTATTAAGAACACGGTGAGTGAGCAGCGAAGCACCGAGCATGGAAAAAATACTGTGATAGTATTATATGCTCCACAGTGGCCCCCACACGGTATTATGTGCTCCACAGTGGCTCCCACATGGTAATACATGCTCCACAGTGGGCCCCACACAGTATTATGTGCTCCACAGTGTCCGCCACAGTATTATGTGCTCCCAAGAGCCCCCTTCTTCTAGAGTCGGTGCTATTATTATACGCTTGGATCTCTTAAGACCCCCAGAGTCATCGGAGACCAAAGAGAAGTGATCAAAAATAACAAACACTTATATTCACCTTGCCTCACCTCTTCTGGGCATCCTTGCTCCGTGCTGCTGTCTGCTGCATCCTATTCTATCTGGCGACTGTGGTCTCACGCTCCAGACGTCACTGCTGGGGCTTGTTATTGGGCCTAAGCAGTCATGTGGGGCATGATGACGAGGTTATGCCACGCGACCTCAGTTGCTAGCCGGAAGAACCCCGGAGTGGATGCTGAACCCAGTACAGGTGAGTATAATGGGTTTTTTTTTTAAACTTTTTATCACCTCCTATAGGCTAGCAGGTATTGGAAAGGCCACCAGCCAGGCCCTTTTCCATTAACAATATGTATATTGGTTGCAGAACCACGCTTTTCCAGCTGGCTGTGGACCCCATTCCCATCCAGGACAAGTCTCAGTCTTACCACCTGCGACCACAATAGTTACACCTCTTGTTCTGGACCAATACAAGATGTCTCCCCATGACTCTACTCACTGAGTATATCTTCTGTATTTAATTATGGTTTGATAAATCAGGATTCTGTAGAATGGCTAAAATCTGTTCTAATGTTTTAAAGGGGTTGTCCCATCACAAGGATCCTATCTATACTGCTTGTTAATGTGAATGTAAGACTTTTCCTAAATACACTGCTTCAGCAAAACTGCTTTGTTTGTCCACTATCTTACTTTATTCATTTTTTTGGGACACATCCCTTGACTTATCTGGTCATAAGTCAAGTGATGTATCTGCTGCTCTGAGGGGGGAGGGAGGAGGGGCTAAGTGCACGGGAGCCAGCCTGGAGGGGGGGGCATCCGCTGTAGTAGAGAGGCGGATGCCGGGGAGTGTAGACGCCAGCACAGGTGCCTGCAACATCGCTATGCTTCTGCCCTGCATGAAGCCAGCAGCGGCAGAAGCGATGCTGCTATTCCGGGGGGGGGGGGGGGGGGGGGGGGGTTTGGAGGAGCGGAATAACAGCATCGCTTCTGCCGCTGCTGGCCTCATGCAGGGCAGAAGCATAGCGATGTTGCAGGCATCTGTGCATCTGTGCCGGCATCTGTGCATCTGTGCCGGCGTCTACACTCCCCGGCATCCGCCTCTCTATTACAGCGGATGCCGGGTTTGTATTCACATATGCAAAGCCAAGCGGCGAGATGCTGCTGGCCCTGCGTGCGCGCTCATAGACCAGTCTAGCCTTCACAATGCGAATACAGACCCGGCATCCGCTGTAATAGAGAGAGGCGGATGTCGGGTCTGTATTCGCATTGTGAAGGCTAGACTGGTCTATGAGCGCGCACGCAGGGCCAGCAGCATCTCGCCGCTTGGCTTTGCATATGTGACCCCACCCACCAATGACACAACAAAGCCAGAAGACAGAAGATTTTATAGCAACGAAGACTGGTGAGTATGTAACTTGGGAATACCCCTTTAACTGTTGCAGCTGAAATGAATTGGAATCAGCAATATATAATACATTATTACAGTCTGTAGGAAGTATTGGCGTAAAGCTCCATCCTCCAGGGACCAGGGAATGAATAAACACATTTAACTCCTTTAGTCTCTCCTTATAACTGAGGTCTTCCATGCCCCTTATAACTTTGTGGTTCTCTTCCAAATATAGGATTGTTTTAGAGGAAGACTGACAAGTCTACTGAGGACATAGAAGATATGTGAGATAACTGCAGACGTTATATCATGACCATTGATTCCTTTACTACCAGGTAAGTGGTCAATATTAAAAATGGGTGAAACGATTTGTTCCGAGCTGGGCTCAACCAAAATATTCCAAATTGTTTGGTTTTTAATAGAGATGAGCGAACACTAAAATGTTCGAGGTTCGAAATTCGATTCGAACAGCCGCTCACTGTTCGAGTGTTCGAACGGGTTTCGAACCCCATTATAGTCTATGGGGAACATATACTCGTTAAGGGGGAAACCCAAATCCGTGTCTGGAGGGTCACCAAGTCCACTATGACACCCCAGGAAATGATACCAACACCCTGGAATGACACTGGGACAGCAGGGGAAGCATGTCTGGGGGCATAAAAGTCACTTTATTT